>NC_030854.1:34206942-34410450 GCF_000208745.1 Theobroma cacao
GATGTGAAAACATGTTATGGGTATGGGTCATTGAACAGCCTTGGCGGTCTCAGTGGGATACCTTGACGAAGTACCTGCGAGAATGATTTTTGCAGGGGCCAAGTTTAAGAAATTCATAAGCGGGGAAATTTTGATGAAAATAAATTGTTTGGTATAGATTGAAACGAATTTTGTGTTATGAACATTATTGAGATATAACATTTTTATATTGTCTCCATCTACTCGGCTTTAGATGCTTTTGATGGTAATTGTTTACTCACTGGGATTATTTAATCTCGTCCCTCTTCCTATCCATTTTTCAGGCTCAGGACAATTTGTTGATAGTTGATTAAGACGAGAATTAATCTCGGAGTTGCATCTTAGAAAGTAAGGGTTCGTAGCCCTACATCTTCATAGTCAGTTGGGGACCCACGTGTCACTGTAAAAGTAATTTTATTCTTCAGTTATTTGATTTAAAGTATGTATGAATATATTTAGCTTTTACACCATGTTTTTAACGAGTTTCGGTATTTTCGAAGAAAAATGATGAAAATGCCCCTGTGAGCCAGAAAATAATATTTTATTGTTTTGATTTGGAAATGATTTATGATTTTTTTTTAAATGTGAGATTTAATAATTGTCACTCACTGGGGAGATGCAGAAGCTGATGCTAAGCCTTGCGAGGTTTCGATCGGCATTTGGGGTAATGAGTGCCTATCGGGACGTCGCGGCAATTGTCACGGGCTCGATGGGAGTTCCGGGTCGTGACAAAAAAAAACACTCTTCCCTGTATTTTGAAAAAGAAGAAGAAGAAGGTAATGCTATATATATTGTCTAAGAACTGAATATTGTGATTATTAAAAAATAATATGCTATAGAACCCAAAAGCATCACACCACAAACAGAACAATAAAAGACAACATAAGACACACAAATAGCAACATGAAGCCGCAGCACCTTAGATTACCAGGCAACACACAAATAGCAACATAATATGCTTTAATTTGTTTTTATTTTTAAAAAAAACGTTTATAATTTCACCCTTACAAAATTTTAAAATTTCTAATATACTTTGATAATACTTGTTCCACTATCATAATTTTTTACGTAAATTTTTACAAGTTTTCGTCAAAAAATAAAAATAATTATTGTAAAAATTAACAATTTACTATTATTTATTCAAGTATTATTCTTTTGAAATTGTTTAAGTCCATTAGGAGAGGAGACTCAAGTCTCGTTGAATTATTGGTTATCAAAGAAGGGTTTCAAATCTTTCTTGACTTGATGGATCAGAATTTATATAAGTTGCGGGTGAAAAGTGATTCTTTGAATGCAGTTAAGTGGGTTAATAATCCATTAGATGCTCCTTGGAGATTTATTGCAAAGGGAGAATTTGCGCAAAGAAATTCAATGTTGGAAGGTTACTCATAAAAAGGGAAGGGAATAGCGTCAGTGATGGTTTAGCTAAAGAAGCTAGGTTTGACAAGAGAGTGTTTTTGTTCAAATGTTTCGAGTTGATGGGAGTTGACACGGAAGTAGGTGTTGTTTCATCGTGTTTGATGCTGTTTGTGTGTGGAAGAGCTCATGTAAGAGTCGTTAGGGACTCAGTACTTGGACAGATTTAAGAGGGCAAAATTTCACGGGATTTTGGAATATCTTATGTGATATTTCCTACGTGATTTTTTTTTTTTTTGCTTAATTTTAGGGGTTATGGCATTATGAATTCAAGCTGTTTTCGTGGGCAGCTGTTATGTATTGTCTTGCTGCCCAAGATCTGGCTATTTTACGGGATCCACGTGACTGGGTTGTCATCTCTTGACAGCATTTGTTTAATAGCATATTATTACTTTAACGTAATACTAAAGTAAATGTGTCAAATTAACCAAATAAATTAATTAAATCAAATAAATATAATTTTTATAAAATTAAATATTTAAATTTATATTTTTGAGTTTAAAGTATTTTATAATTTATAAATGAATAATAGTAAGGATTAAAAAATTATAATGAAAATTACTAGTTAAAAACTTTTGATGTAAGCCTGAACGAATTAATGTAAAAAATTATAAAGGTAGATCAAATATTATCAAAATATTAATGTAAATGTATGAGATTTAAAATAACAAGTCAATTATATCAAATAAACATAATTTTTAAAAAAATTAAATATTTAAATTTATATTTTCAAATTTAAAGTATTTAATGGTTTACAAATTTTAATTTATAAATGAATAACAGTATGGATAAAAATAATCATTTTGAAAATTAGTAGTTAAAAAATCTTGATGTAAACCTATAAGAATTAACATAAAAAATTATAATGGTGGAGCAAGCATTGTCAAAATATTAACATAAATATATGAGATTTAACGTAACAAGTAAATTATGTCAAATAAATATAATTTTTTTAAAAAATCAAACATTTAAATTTATATTTTCTAGTTTAAAATATTTAACGATTTATAAATTTTAATTTATAAATGAAGAATAGTAAGGATAAAAAAATTTATGGTGAAAATTAATAGTTGAAAAATCTCGACATAAAACTGTAAGGATTGACATAAAAAATTATAAAAGTAGAACAAATATTATTAAAATATTGACGTAAACATGTGAGATTGAACATAACAAGTCAATTAAGTCAAAATAAACATAATTTTTTAGAAAATTAAACATTTAAATTTATGTTCTTGAGTTTAAAGTATTTAATGGTTTATAAATATTAATTTATAAATGAATAATAAAAAGGATAAAAAAATTATAATGAAAATTAGTAGTTAAAAAACTTTGACATAAAATTATAATGATTAACATAAAAACCTTATAACAGTAGAACAAGCATTTTCAAAATATTAACATAAACATGTGAGATTTAACGTAACAAGTTAATTATGTCAAATAAATATGATTTTTTGAAAAATTAAATATTTGAATTTATATTCTCGAGTTTAAAATATTTAATGATTATAAATTTTAATTTATAAATGAATAATAAAAAAGATAAAAAATTATAATTAAAATAATTATTTATTAAACTAAATTTTTATTACAATATTTATTTAAAAATTTCTTAATGGTTAATATTTTTTACTCGAAAATATAAATGTAAATGATCAATTTTAATAAAAATTCTATTAATATTCTCAATTTTAAAGTTTTTAATGGTTTATAAATTTTGATTTATAAAAGAATAATAATAAGGATAAAAATAATTATAGTTAAATAATTATTCTTAAATTAAATTTTTTTTATTATAAATATTTACTTAAAAATTTCTCAATGGTTAATATTTTTTACTCGAAAATATAAATGTAAATGATTAATTTTAATAAAAATTCTATTAATGTGCTCGAGTTTAAAGTATTTAATAGTTTACAAATTTTAATTTATAAATGAATAATAACGAAAATAAAAATACCTATAGTAAAAGTAATTATTTATTAAACTAAATTTTATTATAATATTTATTTAAAAATTGCTTAATGGGTACTATTTTTACTTGCGAATATTTATAAAAATGCTATTATTCTCTTTATTACTTCTTTCTCTTTCATTAATTTTTTTTTATTTTTGTTTGTTAAGTGTTCTTTAAGTTTTTGTCTTAATCAGTTTGATAGGTAAACAGATTGAAATTTTTTTTAAAGATCAATAACTAAAATAAAAGCCTCCAAATTTAAGTAGACAGATTGCAAGTTTTTGTCTACTCATACTCATACACATACACATATATTAAACAAAAGCATAAAATAAGTAAAGTTATTACATAATTATTCTGATGACAATTTGAATGTTAAGCCAGACTTCTCCATCTTTTTTAGAACAAGTTTCTCCAAACATTTCACACCATGGCAGGTGTGAGATAATTGCTCCAATCTCCCACACTCCTTTCCTGAAGTGGGCCTTGTTTGGTATTTAACACTCCTTTCTAATTTTTTTCAAGAAGTTTTTGAAATTATTAAAAATGAAAAGTTTTAAGCTAGTAATGTTAATTATTTTGGTATTTAACACTTTTCGAAGAAAAGAAGCGTGCAAGATATAGTGGGAAATAAAAGTTTGGTTGAAAAAAAAAATATAAGTAAGAAAAGACTATAATACTTATATATGTTAAATCTACATTTTTGTGATAAAATAGTGATGACAAACCTATTAATTTTAAAAAAATTTCACTTGACAATCATTTAGGATGTGTAAACCAACTTCAAAAAAGTTGAATTTAATAATTAACATTTAGATAAAATTCATTTTTTGTTACTACTGATTCAGAGGATGAGAGTCACCAAATTAATGAATATGAACATAATAAATTTGGGTTTGGGGCATGCCTAAATTATTCATAAAATTTTTCAAAACTTTTGAAAAATTAATATATTAATATATATATATATAATTTTCAAAATCTTTGTGTAACCATGGCCTCCTAGCTCTTATGAGATTTTTTATTTTGAAATGAGATTACTTTAAATTTTCCTTTTATATGCTATTAATATATTTTATAATATTTGTATAAGCAACGTATTAGCTTTCCACCTCATCAAACTTATCATAAAGATTTATTTAAAATTTTTGTTTTTATGTCTTTTTCTTTTCTTATTTTATTCATTAAAATTATATAAATTTGTGAAAAATTTTAATTAAAATTCATTCAAGTTGGAGTTAAAAGAAAGAATACTTTGTTCTTGAAGTCTCTTGCTTCCCTTTTTTTTCTATTAACGTATCAATGACGTGATCTTTATACTTGCATTTTGTTTTTATGACATAACATGTTAAATAAACATTTTTAAAAATAAAACATGTAAATTTTGTTGTTAGTTAATTTGTGAATGACATGTCAATAATTAAGAAAAGTATTTTAATTCAAAATAACGTGGCAACAGCCTAGCATCGCATTTCAATTAAATTAATGACAAAAAGAAAAAACGCGGCATTTATTTATTAATCTTTAGTCATGTCAACCTAAACCTGACACATTAAAACTAAAAGAAATCAATATTTCTTTTGATAATTCTATTTTCTCAATATAAATGATTAAATTTATTGAAATGATTAAATACTTGACAAAGTTTTAGTGATTTTAAATCTTTTAACAAATTATCAAATAATACATAACTCAATTATGTTTAAATTGCCATTAGATTTTAATTAATTTTGCACTTCTAATCAATTAATTATAAGAAAAAATAGAGACAAAATAGTCTTTCCGTGTATTTTATACAATTAAAAAAAGAGAGAGAAAGCAATACTATATATATATATATATTGTCTAATAATTGAATATTGTAATTACTTAATAAATAGCATAGAGGTAATAAATAATAAATTCGTTGATAGTTATATCTTTTGAGTAGACAGATAATAGGTTATTGAACTAGATAATATTTCAATTAGTTTTAAATATTAAAGAACTTATAATATTATTAACATATTATGTTACTATATTTAATAATTTAAGTATTAAATTAATAATATTAATCAAAAAGTTAAAAATATATCATTTTTATTAAAAGATGGGAGGTTTTCAGATTACCACTTTAAGCTTTCTAATGTTTTCTAAAATATCTAAAAAAATCTTTAAATTATTTTTAAAAATTTAAATAAATTTTTTTATTACATTCAATCAAGTTTTTATATATACACCTAAGTCTTTTGCTCTTTGATTGGTGTGTGATCTTCTTACCTAAAAAATAGGATTCGAATTATTTTTTTTTCAATTAAAAAAAATCAAATTTTTATACCGTTATTTTGGATTAAATAGACTTATCACATATTAATTTTATGCGAGGTAATGTTAACATATTATACTGAGATATTATAATGGATAGTAATGTAACATATGATATGATTATTAGACACTTTCACCTTTTATCTCAATATCATGTTAGCATTACGTGAGTATAAAACAATAAATAATATTTTAATTAATGATAATTAGTCAATCGTAAATCATAAAAATTTATTTAATTCAAAATAAAAATATAAAAACTTATTCAAATATAATAAAAGAATCAAAATTTATTTAATTTTTTTAACAATTCACTGACTTTTTTAAAGTTATACCACCTTAAAAAGAGCAAAACTTGCTAATAAAAACCTATTTTTTTATTGGTAATTATTTCACATTCACTTTTATAGATTATAATAACTGGCTCAATAGAAAACCCATAATAGGCAGGAGGCCCATTGAACTGAGATCCATTAAGAGCCCAAACAAGTTCACCTCTCTTTTCCCCCTTACCTTCCGCTCTCTGGCGCGCCTTCGAAACGGATAAACCTTTCCTTTGCTTTCTCTTCCTTCCTCTCCTCTAGGCTCTGAAACTTCAAAATGCCAAAAAAATAAAACAAAATAAAAATGCTAGTAAATCCTAGCGGCGTACAAAGCACGCCGTGCTACTCTCACCCTTCGCATTTCACTTTCTCCAACCGTTGCAAACTGTTTTTATCTCCTAGTTGCCCTCGCTTCCTTAGTTCGAAAAAATCCTCCAAGTTTTGCTCTCTCTCGCTGCTTTTATCGAGAAATGGCGGTGGTGGTAACCGCTTTTCCGTTAGAGCTTTGCTGGAACCGGAAGTTTCCGAGTCCATTGCGGCTGCTGCCGATGGCGCTGGTGGTGGTGATGGTGGTTCCGGTATTCTGCAACCGGTTTCTGTCAAAATTCCGTTTGGAGATAGAGAGGTAAGCTCCGAGAACTTGATATTCTTACTTTTATCATAAAAATATAGTAGTAAATGAAGAACTAAGTAAAAGCAAATGTTAAAAAACGAGATTATAGTTAGTTAAAAAATGAACGAACTGGTAAAATGAAATACAAATTTAAATTAAGTATCATGAAATTTACCATCTACAAAAATTTAATTATTCAAAAGATTTCAGTATATTACCTTTGAAAAGTAATAAGCTATTAGTAAAAGTAACAACTCTGAATGGAACCTTAGCAAATTCAAAGTACATGTGTTTCTATAGGAACTTGATTCTCAAAAGGTTTAGAAAATGAGTGTATGGTATGTAGTTGCTATTGCGAGAGTGGGCAAAAATAAGAAGTTTCTGTTAGAAAATGATTGCAATGGTAAAATTATGCATCTTTTTCTAGCTCAGGTTTTGCACTTTAGGCTAGTTGAAATGCTAGTTTTGTTTTGTGTTGGTCCTTATTGGTTTTCAGAATGATATCATGTGAATACTGAACTCAACCTGATGTTCCTTTAGTTGATTACATAAGTGTTTTTGTTGCTTATTGCAGATTCTGGTTGAGACAGGTCATATAGGGAGGCAAGCTAGTGGTTCTGTAATGGCAACGGATGGAGAAACTGTAAGTGCTGATTTCCTTGGTATGGATGTGTGATGTGTTTCTGTGAAAACACATCAACTTCATTGCATTTAGATTTGTGTAATTGTTATGTGTTTTTCTCATAAAAAAAATGCTAGTGAAGCATTTATTTATTTATTTTTGTAGATTGTATACACATCTGTTTGCTTGTCAGATGTCCCAAGTGAGCCGTCTGATTTTTTTCCCCTTAATGTTAATTATCAAGAACGTTTTTCGGCAGCAGGTCGAACGAGGTGTGCCTTTGTTTGACCCTGATATTTGTTTAATTAATTACTTGAATGAATTTTTGTATCATGCTTACTTCTATTGCTTCAGTGGTGGTTTCTATAAACGAGAAGGGAGGACAAAGGATCATGAGGTACTAGTCACTGCCATCCAAGCATGAGAATTTTTTTTAAATTAGTTGACACACGAAGCATTCTTGGAACTAGGCACCTGCTATCTAATATTTGACTACCATATTGCTATTGCCATTTCATTTCCAGTAAATTTCAGTTTGTACATTAGCATTGGCTCGTGTTGCTAACTGTCCAAGTGTCTGCAACATTGTGCAAATGCTAGGTGCTGAAGAATAGAAGGAGCAGAATCAAATAACTACAAAATATTGTTCATATTCATTTTTCTCTCTGACATCGAATTTTGCTGGCTTTCTCTCCTTTCTTTTATTTTTTTGGCCAAAGGCTTTCTCTTTGTCTAACCAACAAAGATTCATGATATTGGCATCGTTTTTGTGATGATATTAGTCCATTGTCCTATTATTTCATCACTTTTATCATTTTAAATTTCCCCAACAAAAATGTCATTGTTGAAATAGTCAATGTATTTAGTGCTTAAGTTTCTCTTATTACTCTGTAATTGTTACTGTTTAAAAAAGTAAGAGAATCCACTTGGCAAACTATAACTAGTTGACCCCTTTTTGATGTCACGTTTTCCTATTTTGGTTTCCTTAAAATGAGAATTTAATTAAATTTGAAAAAATGATAGGTCGAAGCGGGTAGTTCAATTGGACACAGCACTTTGTGTTTGAGGAGCTATTTTCTTCAATAACTTGCTGAAGGCTGCAGTATTTTTATGTTATTTTATTATATCCACCTCGTCCTGGGTCCCTGATTCAAATGCCTTTGAAGTTGTCATTTATCTATTATTTGTTTACTTTCTTTTGTGTAGGTTCTTATTTGTAGACTGATTGATAGGCCTTTGCGTCCGACTATGCCTAAGGGCTTCTACCACGAAACTCAGTTACTATCTTGGGTAAACCTCATCTCCCCTCTAGAAGGATTTTTTTTTCTCTGTATGATTCTTATCTTCAAAGCTTTGTAGCAGGCTTCTATATGCCTAAAGGGACTTTTATGAAATTTGTATTATGTGATATTGTTTTTTTGGTGAAAATCATTTTTCTAAAATGTGATAATGTGGTGGTTCTTGAAAACATGCTGGTCTAGACAATAAGTTAACTTGTTAATCTAATTAGTTGTTTTGACTCTACTCAATAAGGTTTTAAAGCCTAATCATCATTGTCTAAATAAATCTTTTGCACCATTTAGTGCCATTACCCGAACCTTAGCCAAATGAGAAGTAACCAACCATTTTTTCCTCAATACTTGAGAAAGCTTCATTGTCTTTTTCTGTTTTGACTTCTGTTGAATTTGAAGGAATGCATCCTCCTTCTTGGGTTTTATGCAAAGAGCCTAACCTAGATTCTGACTATTCTATGCTTTGTGATGTTATGATGTTATGATGCTTTGAAATATAGCACAAATTGTTTACTCTAGTGCAAAACCTCTAGAATGTTGTGCATAACTCCCTTTATACAAC
Source organism: Theobroma cacao (assembly GCF_000208745.1). Lineage (NCBI taxonomy): Eukaryota > Viridiplantae > Streptophyta > Magnoliopsida > Malvales > Malvaceae > Theobroma > Theobroma cacao. The sequence continues at coordinate 34,216,053 of NC_030854.1, forward strand.
TTTTAAAGAGTCATTTTTATTTTTCCTTTATGGCAATATTAGCTTGAAATGCCACTCCTCTCATTGAGGAAATACCAATATTAAAAAATATCTATTGTCACTAGAGTGCAATAATATGCACTTTTTATTAAACTGCGTACCTGGTCAAAGGAGAAAATATAATATGGGACTAAGGGATTAGCACAGGGTGTTCAAACACTCACTGATAAGTTACTTCCCTGTTTCCTCTCCTGGATTTTCCTCCATAGAGGATGTTTGCTTTTTCAATACTTAGGCTACCAAATGTGTCTTTCTAGCTAACTAGTCGCTTTAATTATACTTGATAGATGCATGGTGCGCACCATGCCATCGCGCTCTCTACAGGTGCAAAGCAGTTATTCTTGGAATATGTTTGTTATAGTGGATGCCAACGTTGTCTTTATTTATAAATTGTTATACTATGAATAGCATGAGCTTAAAAGGATTATGGATGGTATTTCTCTAGGTGCCTGCATTTTGCGTTAGTATATATTGTAATGTTGGTGCAAAATTAGATAGAGTTAGGGATATTTGTTGCCCATAAAAACAGATTAACTGCTGCAGCTAAATTTGACTGATATTTTATGCATTATTTGCTTGCCCTCTGTTCCTAGTGCTTGATCATTGATGATTTCGATGTAGAATTTGAGGCATAGTTATACCTGACTTATATACACTTTCATTGTTTGGTTTATATCTGAATTGCGCTCATCCTTTACTTTCAGGTTTTGAGTTATGATGGTTTGCACTCACCAGATGCTTTAGCAGTTACTGCAGCCGGATTAGCAGTGTAAGGGTGAAAAAAGTTTTGGCCTTACTTACCTTTGTGGCTTTTGTGACATGTACAGTTATATTTAGAATGTCCTTTTTAAATATATACTCATTAATGCCACAGAGCTCTTTCAGAAGTGCCAAACTCAAAAGCAATAGCAGGAGTGCGAGTAGGTTTGCTTGGTGATAGGTTTGTTGTGAATCCAACAACAAAAGAGATGGAAGACTCAACATTAGACCTATTTTTGGCAGGCACAGATAGTGCTATATTAATGGTTGAGGTTAGCTTTAATCCTATTTCGTTTGTTGTAGGATTTTTTGGATTGTGATGAGCTTCTGTACCACTTACATAGGACATGTGGGTTCTTTTCTACAGGATCTTTTCATTTTTTCCTTTATATTGTTTGTTTGTGGAAATATTTTGATTGGTATATACGCAGTATGTCTGGCTCCATCTAAATTGTCTCCTATGAGCTACGAACTTTACGTCCCTCTTCTTGTTTGAAGTTGGATCCAGTTCTTACTCCCCAATGGACTTTTCAAAATGTTTCAGTTTTATTAAATTGCCATTTTCAGATGTCTCCTTTGATTTTGTCCCATGAATAGAGTATGGCTTATGGTTGAATTGTTATACAGTTGTTGCATCTTCTCATGCATAGTTATTTCATTTGGCATTGCATTAGAGCTTTTTCACAGTCTGAGGAACTGTAACTGAAGATGTTATAAGACAAGTTTGAAGTGGAATAAGAAAGTGAAGAACATGGTTTAAATGTAAACAAAAAAATTTGAGCCTATAACCTGATTTCTTAGATGAAACAGTAGACAGATCAGAAATCTCACAAACAAGAGAGGCAACTGAAATTTAGGACGTGAAAATAATGTGCTCACAAAGACTTGCCCTTTTTTTATTGTTGTCCATCTCTAAAGTTTGGCACTTGGCAGCTGCTTTGAAAGTGCATACAACAAATTTAGGTAAATGTTACTCTTCTTGAAATTTAGGAGTTTCTTGTTGCTGATCCTACACACACGCAAGCATACGTGTCGCACAAGTAATATAATAGTAAGAAAGTATTGTCTCCATAGGGAATTGAATCTAAACTCTTGCTATTTACTAAAATTTAGACCCTAATCTTATCCAAGTAAATCTAATTTTAAAAATGAATTAAAACTGAAATTAAAGTAACAAGCTAAACTAATAAATTAATGCTAGGGAATTTCTAGAAGTTCAGTAATATGGAGCCTAGGACTGTGGAAGTACTCTACTTTTCATTTGGATTTAATTTCGCTCCTTATACTTATATCAATGGGTTGGTTGCTAGCCTAGAGTCGAACTTTATCTACAATTCTCTGTCAAGATATTATAAACATACCTATCTTAAGTAATTTTCCATATGTATATGTAGATTAATTAAGGTAGGTTCACTAAGCTTATACTCTAATCTTGGCTGCGCATGGTAGTTAGGTATATTTCTATCCTAAATACTAATCAAATCACCTACGCTTTAAGTGAAGTGAACACACGCTATTCAAATCCTTGGTCTATTCTAAATTCCTTTTGTCAAGTTGCATTTAGAGACCCAACTCAATCTAATTGTTGATCAAGCAATTAGAAGCAATAAGCATTGATTGAAAGAAACAACACAATGCCCATTAATATTGAGTAAAAGGAAATTAAAGCATCCAAACTACAAGTAGAAATTAACCACAATCCTAGGAATAGAAAGTTAGTTCATCATATTTAATACAAAATCCAATATTTCTAGAAAAATGTTCATTTCTACAATAAAAACGAGAGAGAGATGGAACTAGTGTGAGAAAAGTAAGCTGATGTGGATGATACAGCTACCAAGAAAATCCTTCACTTCTCTTCTCCCTTTCCTCTTTTGTGCAGACCAAATCCCTCACTTTTTTCTATTTTTCTTGAAAAGCTGCTCCAGATCTCCCTTTTCTTTTCCCTAAAAACTCTCTTTTATAACCTTTAAAACTGACCCTCTGATCTGGAAAATCGAAGGGTCCACATTGCTTAACTTGGCACTGCAGCATTAAGTTCACTGCCAAAGGCATTGTTTGTAGTGCTGGACAATGCTGCAGCACTCGAGGTTCTGTTTGGTGAGGGGTTCTGGTTGACTGGGACAGCGCTGCAGTGCTGTGCTTGCTGTTTCCATGCTTTCTTCCTTCAAGCTGCCTAGTGCAGAGCTGCTGCGGTCAGGCTACTTCTAATGTGATTTTGACCATGCTCGGATCAAAACTGGGCGAAGTGATAAACATGAAAGTTATAGCCCTTCCTCTTAGCTTTCCAATGGTTTAAGAATCACATTGATTGGACTTCTGTAGCTTGAGTTATGTCTGAAATACCACTGCATGTTCGGATGAAGTCTGCATCTGGTCAACTTGTGCAATTCCTTGCCACTTGACCCTTTCTGTTTTGAGGACCTTAAAAACGTAGGAGCTAACTCAACCATAGCTAAAAATAGGAATTTTTGCCATACAAATGAACTAAAATAACTTGAAGTAAACTAGCTCAATCATGAGTTAACTAATTAGAGAAAAACTAAGAAAACTACTTAAAACTTTGCCTAAATGCAAACACTTAGCCATTTTATCACTCAAAATATGGCAAAACAGAACTCTATATAATAGAGTTATCAACAGTTTGGCAGTTGGCATCTGCTTTGAAAGTGCATACAACGAATTTAGGTAAATGTTACTCTTCTTGAAATATGTTATTTTTTCCAAGGAATTTCTTGTAATAGGGTCAATTAATGGATAAGTTGCATTTGTGGTTACAACTTGAGTCTAGGAGACTGGAAAAGAGCACTTCCTAGGTCACATTCCATGGCATATCATTCACACACACAAAAGACGCATTGATGTGAGGCTGCCTTATGGGTTTTATTACTTTTATATTTAGTAATGGAGCCCTTGCTTTTGTAAAGTTGAATGCTATGAGGTACCTTGGTCAGAGAAATGGTTGATGCTCAGAGAAGTATTATTTGAGATAAAGCAGCTTGGCCTTGACAAATTTACATATTGCATGTTTTTATCTGAGATCAAAGGCCATTTATCATGTCGCTTTGTTTTCCTGTGTGATTGTTATTTAAGGTTACACATTGTTATTCCAGATTTGATTCTTGATTTGTTCTTTAACTAATACTCTTGACAAGAACTATGCCTTCTAAATTGATGTAATGACAGTCACAGATGTTTGCAAAAATTGTTCATTGCAGGGTTATTGTGATTTTCTACCGGAAGAAAAGTTGCTTGAAGCAGTACAAGTCGGGCAGGTTGTTTTTTATATCTAAGTATGTTGCTTATCTGGTATTTCATTTTTTAAGTCATGAGTTATCACTTTCCTGTCATTTTGAAGAACTCATTTCTATATTGCCCTTTAGAGTTGCTATGTCTTTATGAAATGGCATCAATACACTGCCACTTAATGTAGGGGTGTGCACTATTTGGTCAAATCCAAAAACAGAGAGAGAGAGACAGATAGAAAGAGTGAGAGGCTAAGATTTGAATAGAAGGTATTAAATTCTGAATTTCGGCTCATGTATTGTGAAAGCCCAAAAAAAAAGCCCAAACTGAGTTAAATATTAAAGAAAGATGGAAGACTTGGTTTCTAATCTTATAGCTGATTCGTTTTGGTTTCAGAATACCTTGGTCTGCACTATACCAAACTGTGAACACCCCTAACATGAAATATATCTTGTTTTCTGCATGAGATGCATGCCTCATTCTTATCCTTACATGGTGCTTTCCAAATAAATTACTTTACAGTTCAAAGGCTTGTTCTTTTCTTCCTGTCACTTGGATGTGCATGTTACATTCCAATCTTACAGTTAGTTGGCTTGTCTTGTCATATCTTTATTTATCATCATAATTTTAGAACTTTTATTTAGAAGAAACCATTAAAAATTTTTTGAGGAAGTTTTGTGTTTCATTTTAAACTGATTGTCTGATTCATCCTCGGTTGATTCATAATAGGAAACTCAATAGGAACGTTTGAATAGAATGAGCATTGTGTCTTCACCTTGAACTTTCTTGTCTGGGACATGTTCTAATTTAGAGGAAGAGATTTCACTCACTGGCAGATATACATAAATGCATATGCATTTTCAGCATTCAGTTTTGCATTTACTATATTCTTTTGTGTTTCATTATGCTGAAACATGAGTTGATTAGCATTTTCCCCTCAGAATTTGATATAAAGCATCTTACAAGGTTCACAATAAAACAATTAATATCTATATATTTCTAGATTATTTCTTCTTGATTATAATTAAAAGCCTGTTCATTCACTAATACCAGGATGCAGTGAGAGCAATCTGCACTGCTGTGGACGCTTTGGTCAAGAAGTGTGGGAAACCAAAAATGCTTGATGCAATCAAACTGCCACCTCCTGGGCTTTATAGGCGTGTGGAAGTATGGTTCTTGTGTTCTTTTTTCATTAGCATGCATTGTCTTTTCTTTTTTTTTTTTTTAATTTTTTGAAATAATTTTTACATTTTTTTTTCAGATATAATTCTATTGTTTTTACTAATATGTATGATCTTGTCCGATGATGCTGCACTTATCTTATGCTAGCAAATATTAAATTTCAAAATCAATTGCAGAAGCTAGCATTTATCTGCTTAACAATTGAAACTTTCAAGCAATTATGGGTGATGCAGATGAAGCTGATTATTTAGGGGGCTTAACTGTGATGCATGAAAACTTGGTAGTTAGAACTGGAGAAACCTGTCTTTCAATGTTATGTAGTTATGGCATTTTCAATAGTTCAAAGAGTGCCAGAAATATTTCTCCCAAAAAGGAAGAAAATGAGAGTGAAGGGGAAGTAAATAAGCACTAGAAGTGGAAATTTCCACCTTCTACAGAAGTTTTACAAAACCTATAAAGGGGCCAATATCTGGTGCTTGAAAAAGAGTTGGTGAAAAGTTGCTTTTCATCTGTATTTACCTTTCTTCTTTCTTAATGTAAATTTCGTAATAAAAAATTACATCATGTTAGTGCTAACTATTATTTTCTATGAACAGAAAATTGCCGGCGACGAATTGCATAAAGTGCTGCAAATTAGGAGCAAAATACCAAGAAGAAAGGCCATCTCATTGTTAGAAGAGAATGTTATTAATATACTGACAGAGAAGGGATATATCAGTACAGAAGATAATTCAGGAACTGCTGAAACAATACAAGACTGGCTTGAGGAGGAAGATGAGGATGAGGAAATTGTCGTAGATGGTGAAGTAGATGAAGGTGATGTGCACATAAAGCCTGTTTCTCGAAAATCCACTCCCTTGGTGAGTTGTGTTTGAGATCAATCGGGCATTTCAATTGCTTGTCTTGTAAAATCTCATTAATGTTTGAAGTTGTTTCTTCTGTTATTAAAACATTTTCCATTTCCTGTTGTCCTATCATAGTTTACTGAGGTAGATGTGAAGCTGGTATTTAAGGAGGTTACGTCCAAATTCTTACGAAGACGTATTGTGGAGGTATGAAGGCTTGTTGTCGATGAGAAAATGAAAATTTTGGTTCAAATAACAATTGGTGCAAAATAATAACTTCATCAGTATGTATAATGTTAGAGTTCTACTAAATCCTCATGTCTCCCCAAAATTAATGGAGCAGTGACTCTGAAATTTGAGGGGACAGTGCTTTCCTTTATCCTTGGAGGTTTACATTTCTTCTGTCTTTAGTCTTTCGTTTTCACAATTTTTGAAGTAGTTTGGACATGAAATCAGTGTATATCATGTGAACTAGAAGTTTGTGTTACTCAAACCTATATTTTTTTAGGCCAATTTAGCATTTTCATTGCAAAAGCATTTTTGGCTTAATCTTGCAGATTAAAGATCATATAAGTTATATGATTTCTATTAGCATTTGGAGCTCATGTTGTCTACTAATTTGTTGGTTAAAAAAACTTCATGTTCTCTTGACACCTTCATCAGTGGACAAATCATGTCATATAACACCAATAGTATCTGGTCAGCTAGTTTATGCCTGACTACATTGAGCAAAAGTGAATAACCTCCTTTTTTTGCTTCTTGGGGATAAGTCTTTTTTCAGCCAAACATGATTCCTTCCAAGCACATCCACTTTCTTAACATTTTTTCCCTTTAAAATTACAACTGTCACAGGGAGGAAAAAGAAGTGATGGGAGGTCACCAGAAGGGATACGTTCAATCACATCAAGATGTGGATTGCTTCCAAGAGCGCATGGAAGTGCTCTCTTCACACGTGGAGAAACACAGGTTTGTAGAAGTGGGGTGATCTTGCCGATAAAATGTTTAAATCTGCAGCTATTATCTTTCTGTTACTACATGCATGCTTATCTTTGGGATATGGATAACTCACTAGAAGTGACTTACATCTGCCAGCATATGACAGCTAGTCAAGCTCATTTGATATTTTGAATTCTGGTTTGCTTTGATTAAAGTGTCAGCCGAAAGTAACAATCACTTTCATCATTTCACCTGCTTGTTTCCTGATAGAATTTTGTCCCTTTTTTTCTAACTGTAATGTTTTTATTCCTTATTTTGTTTATTGTCACCCATTTTCCTTTTAGTCACTGGTGGTGGTTACACTTGGTGATAGACAAATGGCACAAAAAGTAGACAATCTAGCGAATGTAGAGGAATTCAAGAGGTTCTATCTTCAGGTCTGTTTTATTCTTTTATTCTTTTCTTCGGTTATCAACTGCAGTTCCTTTATGTATGTACTTGTTTCTTTTCTTATGAGAGTGAACTTGTTGAATTTGCAATTAATCATTGACACCACTCATTCAACATTTTTCTTGAACAGGTACCCTTATTAATATGAGTTTCTATTGATATCGAAGACCATAATCTTCTTTCTTTATCTATTCTGTTTCAAAATGAACCATTCCTTTTGAAAACAAAGAGCAATTAGTCAAGTCTGACAAACTGTTTTTCCAACAAGCTTTATAAGGAGCTCTAGGATCTCTAAATAGTTCTTTGAACAACGAGACATTTATGTACCATTAGCGCTAATTTTGAAACTATTCACTGAAATTCTGTTGTGTTCTTAGCTTCTAAAATAAAATAGTTAATGGAAGATGTACCTGGGAATGCAATGTTGATTGGAACAAGTTTGGGTGTGAGTTAAATATCGATTTACTTCCACACAGGAGTAAAAAACAGGGATGGTAGATAATTTAGGTACTTAGTCATCGTGTCTATGTCATACTGTTCAAGCTGATAATTATTGATCTGCTTTGCAATCCTTTAATGGAATGAAGTGCTTGAATTGTTGAAGATGTAAATGGTATGATGAAATGGATGAAATTTTAATTTACAGTGACAATTTTGCGGACAAGCAATAATTACATGTTGTAAGTTTCTCTTGATATTGATTAAATTATAGAAACCTTTCCCTGGAGAGCCTCCACTGATTTTATTTTGAAAACTACCTGTCTGCCTATTCAGTTCCAAGCACCGGCTGTTGTTATGTTACTGTAGTCAAAGTACAAATACCTGTCTGACTACCTTGCTACCCTGCCATCTGAATAGGGAGAAGTTGTACTCTTGCCCTGTACAGAGCTATGGATGCTTCTCCTATATTTAAAGAAATATCTCTGCTCAAAATCTTTATGAATCTGCTAATAAGAAGTGCTTTTCTAGGATTTAAAACTTTGTATTTTAAGTCAAAAGAAAAAAAAAATCCATCTTTCCCTGAGAGAGACCAGTTAACAATTTGCAATTCTTTATTCTGATATTTCAGTACTCATTTCCTCCATCATGTGTTGGAGAGGTTGGACGAATGGGAGCACCTAGTAGAAGAGAAATTGGACACGGCACTCTTGCAGAGAGAGCTCTTGAGCCTATATTGCCTAGCGAAGATGAATTTCCTTACACCATACGTGTTGAAAGTACCATTACTGAAAGCAATGGCTCGTCAAGGTGGTTTTTTTTTTTTTTTTTAATTTAACAGTGTGTCAAAATGCTTTCATGCACTTTTCTGCAACCAACACCTCTGTTTCCTTTAAGAGCTGCATGTCAAGTGTTTTATTGTGTGATATTAAATATGAGGTTTTGTTGCATAACAGCATGGCATCTGTTTGTGGAGGTTGCTTGGCATTGCAAGATGCTGGTGTTCCACTAAAGTGCTCTATTGCTGGGATAGCAATGGGTATGGTGTTGGACACAAAAGAATTCGGGGGAGATGGTGCACCACTTATTCTTTCTGACATTACTGGATCTGAAGATGCGTCTGGAGATATGGATTTGAAGGTCATCTTCATGGATTTTCATTGTAATTTGTAGTCTAGGTTGTTCAAGTAAAGTTTCTTAGAAGATAAAATATGTTCATGTCCCTCTCAAACTGGTAAGCTAAAGATAAAAATTAAACAAATTACCTTATGAAAAATTTTTGTTGCAGGTTGCTGGAACTGAAGATGGCATAACTGCATTTCAGATGGACATAAAGGTCATTGATCATCTACAAATCTTATCCCTTTATGAATAATGGTCATGTTACCTTTGGTCACAACAAACCCTTTGCACCCTTTGTACTTCAATCTGTCCTTCTAGCCCCACTTACTGATATGTGTTTCCTGCCTTTTGTCAGTTAAACGTGATAACTGTAGATTAAAATAGATGATAATTATTCTTCTCTGACAGGTAGGAGGGATCACCTTACCTGTCATGAAAGAGGCACTCCTACAAGCAAGGGATGGTCGGAGACGTGTTCTTGGTAATGTGCACTAGTATTCTTTCTCTGAACTCTTTAACCTTTATGATTTAATAGTTTGAGCCATTGAATCGTCTATTAAGGGTATGATAAAGAGTAGAACTTCTCATGTGACTTTTATGCATTGAAGGTTGTTGGATGGCACATTGATATGTTTAATTGTATATTCATGTTCCATACAACATGGAGTTGCTTCCTGGCCCCTGTTCTCCTTTCCTATATCTCGTCTCTTATTAAGAATGTCTTACCTTACATTAACTCTCTTTCTTAAAGATTTGCAAGACTGGTATTTGCTATGCGTTCCTAATGAATTGTGCCACAATTACTTCAAATCTGTAGATTATGTATTCTTCAGTCTCAAATGTATGTCAAACAAGCACATGGCCTGAGTTTCTAATCTTGGATGCTGCCACACAACCATCTATTGACTTGTTTTCAAAATGTATTCTTTGTCGAAGATTAATGGAGCATTTGGTTTGCCTATCCGGTAATCAATTGCAGATACATGAGCTTTTTTTTTTTCTTTGGGGTGGACAGTACTGTGTGATTATTGACATCATTTAGCTGTAGAAATGCTATTCTAGAAATTGTAGATATGTTTTTTTTTTGTCCTTTTTTAAATTAATTTGCTCTTTTTTGTTTTGGTCTCTTGTTCTCGATTGAAATATCTAGGTGAGATGTTGAAATGTTCACCTCCTCCCGCAAAAAGTCTCTCTAAGTATGCTCCACTTATTCACATCATGAAGGTCTGTTCATCTTTCAGAGACCCATCCTTTCCTGCTGTTTGTGATAACTGATGGTCTGCAGTGTCTAATGTGTTCCATGTCCTTTATAACTGCATTTTCAGGTTGCTCCTGACAAAGTTAACATTATTATCGGTTCTGGTGGGAAGAAGGTAAAAAGCATTATTGAAGAAACTGGAGTAGAGGCTATTGACACACAAGATGATGGAATTGTAAGATCCTACATGACCTTACCTTTTGTTGAATTGACGTGATTATTTCAGTACACATTGTTTCGTATCTATGTTTTTTACAGGTAAAAATCACTGCAAAGGATTTATCAAGTCTGGAGAAGTCCAAATCCATTATTAGCAATCTGACAATGGTTCCAACTGTTGGTGATATTTACAGGTATCTCTTTCCTTTACCATTTCATTTTTTCCTCTCTCTTCAGATAAACCTGACAACACTGTTAAAATTTCTATCATTATTCTGCAATAAAGATATCCTTAAATTACATAGAGGAGATGTGCACAATGAAGGCTTAAGCATTGTTTCTGTTTGTGAAAGTACATGTGTCTGATTCGTTTGGTGGGCCTTGGAAACTGTTTTCGTGTATCTGGCTTGTTATTGGTGGGGGAAGGGAGGCATGGGAGGGGGGGTTGTCACCTTCTAAATAGTAGCAACATTTATTTACTGACATTTTTTTCCCTCCTATATAACACTTTGGCAAAGCTTACAGATTGTTATGGGGAGTGTAGGGAACTAATTGTTAGTCATGGTTTTGTATGCTTGGGACCATCCTTGAATGTCAGATATCAGTTGCCTCCCAGAAATGACCTACGTAAAAGTCTATGGTGCTACTAATTAATGTAGGCAACAAATTCTAAGTTGTGTTTTCTGTACCTGGAAAGTGTATCCTTTCTTGTTGCACTTGTTGCTTGTTAATATAAAGTTGGGAAAAATTGAGTCTTTGTCCTCTTATTTAATCAGGAACTGTGAGATCAAATCAATTGCTCCATATGGAGTTTTTGTTGAGATAGCTCCAGGGCGTGAGGTATATACTTTTGTCCTATATTCAAATGCACAATTTTTAGCAAAAGCTTGATATTTTAATGTCACTTTGCTTTTGAGTTTTGGTTTTACATATTAAGTTTTAGTCTTCTTTAAGTCATATTTTCATTTTTTTTAATTTCTGTATGTAATTGTTTAGTTGTCACTATTTCTGAGAATTCATAAGATGAGCATGACAACTAATATCAAAGGTTTTTGTTTTTTTGATCAATGCAATATTGTTGGTGATATCATTTGTTGTTGACACAGAATATTTGTGACTCTTCTTATAATTAAAAAATTATATGAATTGAAGCAGTGACTCATTTGAAATATTGAATTAAGTGTTCTCTGGTGTATGAAGTACTGACAGATTTAAACAGGAATGTGTCTGAGATTTCTTAATAATGGAGTATGAGGAAGAAAGAATAGATTCAAATATGTCACAAAATTTGTTTTCTCAGGGACTTTGCCATATTAGTGAGCTGACTTCAGACTGGTTGGCCAAGGCAGAAGATGTAAGCATAGGTTTTTTTTCCCTTCCAATTTCTTTTGCCTCACCTGACAGATGGGTTGATCACCATGAACTTATTATTGTTGTTATCCTTTTGTGCCACTGTAGGCCTTTAAAGTTGGTGATCGTGTTGATGTTAAACTTATTGAGGTAAGCAACTTATTTTGTCTTGTCTACAAGCTTAGATACAGTCATTAACTAAATATGGAAAATGCTGGTTGAATTAAAATTGATTTATCCACGACCAATATCATGCCAGTACATTACTAATCGTCACTTTGTATTGAAACCTTAATATTTCATGCATTTTGGTGCTGGGTTTCTACTGCTTATTATGTTGATGATTATCATATCTTAACTCTCCTACATTTTTCTTTTTGAATCTAAGGTCATCTTGATTGCTATGTTTTAGCCATAATTCCTATTGACATGTTTACACAATACACATCCATTCTACTGGCTTCAGCTATATACTAGTACTAAATAATCCATGAGTTGATAAAAGTGTTCTTGATAAAATAATCTTTCTGTTGATCTTGTAAATCCATTCTAGAGCAAGATTGCGACAGAATTCTCATCCTTCTTTCTCTGCGCTTTTTTCTTTCTTCAAAGAATATCTGTCCATTGATTGTGTCATCTAACGCAGGTTAACGATAAGGGACAACTTCGCCTTAGCCGCCGCGCACTACTTCCTGTTCCTGAAACAAATTCAGAGGAACCTAGTTCGGAGCAGCTCACTGGCCATCAAGCTAAAGTTATTACTGATTCTGGAAAAGCATCTGACAAAAGTACACCTAAAAAGTATGTGAATGTCCCCAAGTCTGATGCTTTAGCTCAAGAGAAGCTTGAACAGCCCAAAGATAAAAGTAGTGGTACAAAAATTTCAAGCTCATCCAAAAGTAGTTCTGCAGAGAATACTCTGCTGCCACGAAAGAAGGTTTTTAAGAGAATAAAGAAGAGCACCAGTAAAGCTGTCACTGGTGTCTCTGGCAAAGATGGAGAGTAGTCAATGATTGATTGGAAGTATTTTTTGCTTATAATATGAGGACAAGAAATTTTTTGATCTCCAATAACCGTGGTGAGGAAGGTGACAGAATAGCTTCCTCACTTAAGAAGAAATAGAGGTATGGCCCACATACTTTCATTTTTTTCTCTCTCTCGATCTCTCTACACATGCATGTGAAGCAGATACAGTTATGAAAAACCCTCTAGAAGAACAGCTTTCTACTCGTGCTGGTTGCAAGTGATTCCCTTACAAGAGCTCTGGTCCTCATCCTGGGTTGACCATGGACTTAGTAGGTACTAATTGGGTAAAGATATTGAATTGCCTATGATGAGGTTGCTCACTAACTGAGTAGGTGACATCAATTATAACTGGAAAAAGGCAAAAAGTGAAAGGCAATGAACATTATCATGTGTAGAATGCCTGGGTTGTCTCAAATGGATATAATGCCACTAGAACTGCAATACTAGTAAATCCACTGGATGAAATGGCTAGTCGATGCACTTTTCTGTTATCTGGATAGGTTTAAATAGCATGCAGATAAACTCTATCATGTACATCTTGTGCGTTGGCTAATGTTTGATTCTTTGACAGGAGGAACATTCATCAGAACAGAACCGGAAGCCTGCACTTGGTTTGTGAAATATGAACTCAGGCGCCGGCAGAACCAAATGACATCTCGCTTCCATATAAAATGTTTATTAAGAAGGCAAGGCAGATAAGCTGGCACAGCTTGATCTCAAAGTTTTGGTGTAGTAAGAACATTTTGCTTGATGCTTAGAAATTTTTGATGTAGTGATTTTATGCTCTACCCCTTCCTTTTTTGTGTGCACAACTTGATTTCTGTCAGCAATGGTCCTTGTATATTTGTAATAGCACCATTGTAGGCCATTGTTGTTCTGTTTGGCCAAACTTTTATGTGCATCTGAAGCTGTGTTCTCATTGTTGACGCCATATTTTTTTTTTTTTCTGTCTTGTGGGATATGATTTAAGAGTGCATCCTTTTATTAAACTTCAAGTTATATTAGAAACATATTGCCCACATCTTTTTAATTATTTATTTATATTCAATTTGAAAAAAGAAGATTCAAATTCTACTCTTTTAAACAGGGAGATCATAAATCAATCAATGAACAAAATACTCTAATGTTATTCTTTATCTTTTAGTTTTAGAAAGAAATTAAGTTGCATTCATATATATAATTGACTAGATCTATTTAGAATTTTTATTAAGTTACATCCATAATTTTAATTATTATGTACGAAATTTTCAAAAAAGAATATTTTTTAGAAGTTAACTATTCTAACATTCCTGACTTAATTTAACTTAAAATTTTTTTTAAGTTTTTGAATTATTTAAAAAATTCATAGATCTTTATTTTTTATTATATTTAATTAAATTTTTGTATTTTTTTATTTTGATTTATATAAGTTTTTATGATTAATTGTTTTTAATCATTTGTCATTTATGTCACATAGTGATGATGTGGAATATTAAAATATCATAATGGATAATAAAATAATTTGTCAGTGAAAAATAATGAGATGTGGAAAACTAAGGTGTTGTAATGGATAATAAAATTATTTGTTAGCGTAGAATAATGAGATGTTATAATAAATAATAAAATGATGTATTGGTATGGGATGATGATATTGTTAATTGATATTTTTATCTTACGCATCAACGTCATATAGTATAAAAAAATTATAAATTATTTGAACAAATGATATTTAATCGATAGTTAATTATAAGAGTTTATTAACTTAAAATAAAAATATAAAAATTTAATTAAATATAATAAAAAATAATTAATTATTTAAATAATTTAAAATTTTTTTAAATCTTTGATAAAAAAATGATAAAAGGAGAAATTATCTTATTATAGGTTTCAAAAATTACTAGTATATAATGAAGAATTAAAAATCATTACAATAAATCTCTGTAAAAAGAAAAAATAAGTAGACCAATGTAAATGGTACATAATTAGTAACGAGGACTTTATCATATCAACGAAAAATTCAAATCATTTAGATTTGATCTAACAATTTTAATTTTATAAATATATCTCTCATTTTGATTATTTGGTTAAAATGAACATCACAAGAAGAGTTTCTTTATTTTACTGATAAAATGATAGAAAGGGTCTATTTATGTAACAAATCCTAATAAAAATTAACAAATTATTTTTTTTAACTTTATTTAATTTTCATATAAATTATATTGATTTGTCATCTATTCACTCTCAATGTGTAAAGAACGGAATGGAGGCCAAAGTCCAAACCAAAAACAGTTTATTTTCCTAAATTATAATATTTCAATTGACATAACAATTTCTTTTCTTTAGTTTTTCCACTATATAAAGCCCAGCCCTCCTCTCCCTACTTATTTCCCGCCACTTTCTCTCTTTCTTCGTACTGTCTCTCGTTTCCTCTTTCACTCAGATAAGCAAAAACAAGGAAAATTCTGAAAGATGTTGTGGGTAGATAAATACAGACCCAAAACCCTAGACCAAGTTATGGTTCATCAAGACATTGCCCAAAATCTCAAAAAATTGGTACCAATTTTTTTTGTTTACTTCTTTAAATACAATTCTATTTAGTTTTAAATGCCTAATTTTTTTTCTTTTTTCTCTTTAATTGTTTCAATTAATGGGTTTTTTTTTTCTCGAATTAAACAGGTTACAGAGCAAGATTGCCCACATTTACTCTTCTATGGGCCATCTGGGTCTGGCAAGAAAACCCTAATTATGGCTCTTCTTAGACAGATCTTTGGTTCCAGTGCTGAAAAGGTCTACTTTTTTATTTTATATATTTTTAGAAAAAAATTTTCATTTTTTCACATTTTGACCCAATTTTGGTTTTTTTGTTAATTAATGCTTTGTTAAGTGGAGAAAATTTTAAGTACGATGATGAAATTTGAGGTCATTGAAATGTTATGAATTGTGAACAAAATGAATAAACGGGAAAATAATTTCTTTTTTGAGTTTTAAGTAGGCCTTTTCATGGAATTGAGAAAGGAATGTATATCGAGCTGTTTTAGATTGAACTAATGATTTTCTCTATTTTCTGGTTTTTCTTATATTTTAACTGAGGGTTTTTTTTTTTTTTTTGGCTGCAGGTGAAAGTGGAGAATAGGAATTGGAAAATTGATGTAAGTCTCACATTTGATGACATGTATATCAAAAGTTTTTAATATGGTTAAAAGGTTTTTCATTCTACTGTCAGGTTGGTAAACAATTGTGGAATTTCTTATTTAGTTTCTTTAGCATTTTGAAAATCAGTTTTTAAATGCCTATGAAGGGATGAAACTTGTTTAAATGTTTTAGTACTTGTTTCTTCTCACCTTCTTCTTCTTCTTGAAAAGTTTGAAAAAAAAAAAGATATAAATACTGATTTTAATGGGAAACTTGCTCAATGGTTCAGGAGACCTTTATACTTGTTTTTAAATTTACTGTTAATTATTTGGTATGCTGCAGAATGGAGCTTATTGTTTGTTGAGCATTCATAATCAATACCATTATTAATTTGTATCTCTGCACTGTTTCTCCCTTCATGTCTCTAACTTGGCACCGCCTTCTTTCAATTTCATTTCAGATTGGAAGCAGAACCATTGATCTGGAGTTGACCACATTATCAAGCACCAACCATGTGGAGTTGAGTCCAAGTGATGTAGGCTTTCAGGACAGATATGTAGTTCAAGAGATAATTAAAGAAATGGCTAAGAATAGACCAATTGACACCAAGGGGAGAAAAGGATATAAAGGTAATTCTGATAATTGATTTCTTTCCCCTCTAAATAAACCCCAGTTAGAAGTATTTCTCTTTTCTAGAATCTGGTGTTCAAATATGTCTTGAAAGGAGCGCCAAATATGTATCTGTACTAGTTCACCGGACTTAACGTTCATTTATGTTTCCCTTCATGTTTATAACATCTTCTTGATGCTCCTTTCAAGTTGGTGGGTTTGTTTCTCTTTTTAAAATCAGAGTAATTGTATATAATTTCACCATTATTCTGACATGATCTCTTATGAGTGTCAGTGTTAGTACTCAATGAAGTTGACAAGCTTTCAAGACAAGCCCAACATTCTCTTCGAAGAACAATGGAGAAGTATAGTGCTTCTTGCCGGCTAATTTTGTGCTGTAATAGTTCTTCAAAAGTCACTGAGGCCATCCGTTCTCGTTGTCTGAATATCCGAGTAAATGCACCTTCAGAAGAGCAGGTTGGGAAATTTTATTGTTTTTTATTCATAGTTGACAGGATACATGAATAAATTCAGTGGCACATTCCTTAAAGTCTTTGCCACCATATTATAAAAGGTTGTCACCACAAGACTTATGATGTTTAATACTCATGTTATTTTCCATGAAAGAATCTTCGTTCTCTCCCTGTCTGGCTTCTTATGGTGAATTGACTTGTTTCCGTGGAATTCTCTATGTTAGATTATTAAGGTGTTGGAGTTTGTTGGAAAGAAAGAAGGGTTGCAACTTCCATCTGGTTTTGCAGCTCGCATTGCAGAAAAGACAAATCGGAGTTTAAGAAGAGCTATATTGTCATTTGAGACTTGCCGCGTTCAACAGTTAAGCTCCTTGTTACCTTTTAGAGATAATTTTGGTGTCATGGAAACCAGCTTGGTTGTTTTCATCAGATTACCTAAGAAAACAACGTAGGAGACTTCCTTATATCTGTGTTTCATGTTGTTTCCTGATTATAGGTACCCTTTCACAAGCAGCCAAGCAATTCCACCAATGGATTGGGAGGAATATATATCCGAAATAGCAACTGACATAATGAAGGAGCAGAGCCCTAAAAGGTTTGTTTTTTATGCGGCTTATACTATATAAGTGTTCTGTTAGTAAAATTGCTGCAAGAATTACATAATTCTTTGAAGTTTTAATACATTTTTGGTTAGTGCATTAGTTAGTCAGTTGCTTAAAGTGCAGCAACTGCTGAATTTCTGCCCTAAAAGATATTAGAGGTTTTATATATTTCTCGTTTCTTAAAAAAGAGAAAGCAGATCTACTTGGAAGGATGTGTAAAAGTGGGTGAGGAAATAAAATGTCCTTTGTTGTAGTTTTCTATGGACCTGCTTCAAACTTTTTATTTAACCTTTCTTTTATGCTATAGGCTGTTTCAGGTTCGAGGGAAGGTATATGAATTGCTTATTAATTGTATCCCTCCAGAGATAATTTTGAAGGTAAATACAGCCCCGCAATATGTAGTAGCTTGATTCTTTCTCCAATTAAAGTGTTTTTCATCACTGTCTCAGAGGCTCCTTCATGAATTATTGAAGAAATTGGATGCAGAACTAAAGCATGAGATCTGCCATTGGGCTGCATATTATGTAAGTTCGCTAGTGTTTCTTATCTCACCCGCTTTATGGTGGCTGTTGTTCCTTTCACTTCTGTTGGACCAGGCAGTCTGTTTTACTTTTCTCTGACTAACCATAAATATCTTATTGCTTTTTGGTCAATATGACTGATTATCACATTTTGCTTTATAGCTAAGGATCGTTGGCATATTGAGCTCAATTCTCTACTCAATTCCTTGACCTTCACAACAAGCCAATCTTCTGACACCCTTGGATGTTTCCCTCCAATGTGCAAACCCCAAAATGAAAGAATAAAAGAGAAAGAATGTCGTTTCCATCATACATTCATGCTGTTATTAAATTGCAAATTTTGAAAAATGAATTGGGGAGACATTAAAAAATCACATAATTTACACCTAAACTCTTTTCTTACTGGTCCAAATTGTGATTGGTTATGCTTGGAATGGGTTCTGCCTATCACAAGTGGTGCATTACAAACTGCCATGAGGTGTTTGGTGGAAGTTCCAATTTAACGTGAAGGAGTGACAATTTTCCATATATGTAAATCTCGGGAATATACTAGCGGTGAGCTAAGATATTCTTAAGATGAGACCTGATGCTATGTTCTACAGACAATGCTGAAATTCATGAGGCTTCAACCTGCTTAATAGAAGAAATGCCACTGAATTTAACTCGTGCTCTATTTTGTTTGTACTAATATCTTAACTCCTCAATTTCTTTTACTTTTACAGGAACATAGGATGCGTCTTGGACAGAAAGCCATCTTTCACATTGAAGGTACATAAAACTTTCTGTGTTAGTATTGACCAAGTTCTTATTTCATTTGTTGAAATCACTAAATTGTCCTTGGAGCAAGATTGATGTTTGTGAATGGGAGAGCAAATTTTGGTTCTACCTAGCCTTCAACTTTCCTAAAACAAAAATCTCAATGGATTGGGATTGGTATACTGTTGTCTACATCAGATTGCAGCATCACAGCATGTTTCCTTGAAATTTTCTTGGGCTAATTTTGTCATTCTTTCAATGATATGCTGCCTATATTTTTACACCAATGTGAACTTTAGCACAAGATTGAATGTAGTTTCTCACTCCCTTGTAGAGACATTCTTTTACAATTTTAAGAGTTTATCCAATTGTGTGTAGGCTTGGAAATGACAAAGAGTTGGCTGAATTGTAAAACTAAGATGACTGATAGCCTATCTACTATCAGTATCTTATTTTAGCGGTCAAGATATCAATATTTGGTTGATAGAGATGTCTTTGAAAATATTCCAATTGTTTGACTGCTTTATTTGTCTCCTTTCTGATATTTGCAAAGAGTGAACGCCTAGGCAGCTGCACAACACAAGTCTTGGGCTGTTTTCTTTTGATCAATTTTGTTCTTATGTTGTTTTTCTTGATTAATTTTGTAGCATTTGTTGCCAAGTTCATGAGCATTTACAAGGCTTTCTTGATTGCAACCTTCGGCTGAAGAATAAACCAGCATCTCGCCAGGTGATCTTTAAACGCCATTTTGCAGAACCTGGCAGAATCTGGTTATCAAGTTTCCAGCGCCCTATTGAGTCAGCTTGTCATTTTGTTCTCGAACTGTGTTTTATGACCTGTTGGCATTCTTGTTCTCATGACGAACGAGCTTCACTTGCACTTCTCTTGTCTTCTCACCTTTCCATATGATCTTCAGTTACCTTGTTGTCAGTTCAACTTTTTCTTGTGCTTCACTTTCCATGACATGGACATGATCTGACAGATAGTGGAACTGATTCCAGTTGTAACAATAATTGTGAGGTGCAAGTAGTAACTTGCAAAATGAAGGGAGATTTCTCAAACAAAAGTCATACACAAGATTTCCATAACAAGAAGCATATAAAATTCGAGGTTTGAGAAGGGTACGATGAGAGTTATGTGTTAAGAGAGGAAAAAAAAATTATTTATTGACGAGGATGGCATTTTGTGTGGGATTGACATCATATAAAAATTATACATTATCGATATATATATATATATATTTTGAACCATTATTTGAATTATATAAAATTATTTTTTAATTATTTTATTATTTAATCATGTTCTAAATAAAAAAATAAAAATTTTAAAAAATAATTTTTGTTAAAAGCTAATAGTTTAAATTGTACGCTTGCATTTATTATTTGGCCTTTCTAATCACATCATTCACGATTATAATTATTGTACTAACATCACATGTAAATAAGTGTATTTTTCAAAAAAAAATAAATAAAAAGGTCCTTTTTATTTTTATGATGAAAAATAAATAAATAAAAAAGTCCTTTCAAACATGGACTTTAGGCTGCCTAGCCCATATAATTTGTAAAGGTCATTTCCTCCTACTCTCATTGGTTTTCTTTTCTTTTCTTTTTTTTTTTTTTGCTAATACCATTTTTTTTCTAATTTACAGTCGTTGGTTATACCATTAATTTTATTGAATAAAATCATCAAAATGTTCAAAAATATTTTATTTATTTACACGTGGTATATTTGTTTTACCCAATCCATAGAGGTCAGGTTTTCTTTTAGCTTATAAAGTAATTTCCCTTCCCGATCACCATTTGTTTATTTCTCTGAAATCCATTTCTCCATCGGAAAAGCTCGCCTTCAGGTAATTCGATTTTAGGGTTTCGATCATGATTTGCTGCCGGAATTTCATATGTTTTGTGTTTCTTTATCATTTTCTTTAATTATTTCCTTCTTTTCCTCTGCAGTTTGTCGTTTGGTTACTAAGAAAGCGTAGGAAAACCAGAAAGAAGAGGAAAAAAAAATGTCGGTCACGGCAGGTGTTAGTGATACTATAATAGCAATTAGGGATAAACTTAGGGGAAAAATTGGACAAACAAAAGTTAAAAGATACTGGCCTGGGAAAGCTCCTGAGTGGGCTGACGATGCCGATGAAGATGGCGATATTAGGATGGCTAGGGCTGTTGCTTTAGAAAAAGCATTTCCTAGTCGTGATGATTCAGATGTTGTTAGAAAAGATGATCCTAGGTTACGTCGTTTGGCTGAGAGTAGGATTGATAATAGGGATGAAATTAGGGCTGATCATAGACGTATTAGGCAAGCAGAGATTGTGTCTACGGAGGAGGAGGAGAATAGGAGGAATGAAGGGGTGGAGGCAGAGGAAGAAGATGAGGATGCCTTGGAGGAGAGGAGGAGAAGGATTAGGGAGAAGTTGCTTCAGAGGGAACAAGAGGAAACGGCATTGTTGGAGGAGGAGGAGGAGGAAGAAGAAGTGGAGGAAGAAGAGGAGGAAGAGTCGGAGTACGAGACAGATTCGGAAGAGGAACATACGGGGATTGCAATGGTGAAGCCGGTTTTTGTGCCAAAGTCAGAGAGAGATACGATAGCTGAGCGTGAACGGTTGGAGGCAGAAGAACGGGCCATTGAGGAGGCGGAGAAGAGGAAGTTGGAACATAGGAAGGTTGAGACGAGGCAAATTGTGGTTGAGAAGATTAGGGAGGATGAAGAGATTCAGAAGAATATGGAATTGGAGGCGAATGTGGCTGATGTGGATACTGATGATGAGGTCAATGAGGCAGAGGAGTATGAAGCTTGGAAGGCAAGAGAGATTGCTAGGATTAAGAGGGATAGAGAGGAAAGGGAAGCAATGATAAAGGAGAAGGAAGAGATTGAGAAGGTTAGAAATATGACAGAGGAAGAGAGGCGGGAATGGGAGAGGAAGAATCCGAAACCTGCTCCACCACCTAAGCAAAAGTGGAAGTTTATGCAGAAGTATTACCACAAGGGTGCTTTCTTCCAGGCAGAAGCTGATGATCCTGCTGCAGCTGTTGGAGCAGACAATATTTATCACCGTGATTTCTCTGGCCCAACAGGTGAGGACAAGATGGACAAGACCATATTGCCTAAGGTCATGCAGGTCAAGCATTTCGGTCGTAGTGGCAGAACCAAATGGACCCATCTTGTCAATGAGGATACAACTGATTGGAACAATCCGTATGTTCTCCTTAATTCTCTCTTTTTATCTCTTCCAAATTGATATTCTCTTAAAAGGTTAATTTCTTCGATGTTTTATATTAAGTCTTGCAGAAGAAGTCACCATTCTATACTTCCAGCTTAGTTATCTTCAGTCTAAAGTGGCTTATAATTTGTTGAATATGCCGTAAGCATTTTATATTAACTGAAGAACAGAGTCAGAGTGAACAGTATCAATGAATATAATTTATGGCTTGAAGGATGAAGTGTTAATTTTTAGTAACTAAAGCTTGTTTCTAGGAGGCACAGCAAAGAAACTTTGATGGAATTTATATCATATTTGCTGGTTTGTTTACTCTAATTTTTCACATCTGGGATGAGTTGTTCTGGTTTTGTTGGGTGCACAGAATTCTGTAGAAGATATTATTGGCTTCTTTTTAGTTGCAATTTTGATGCTGTATCAGTCTTTTGGAAAGTATTAATCCACTCATATTGAATTTCTTCATACTCCATATGACACTTCTTGCCTCAAATTCCTCCATTTTGAATGATGCTAGTTAACATGCATGAAGTAAATCTGCTTAGTTTCTGACATGATCATCTGAACTGAAATTTAGCATGCCGCAAGTTGAACGGTATAATCAATAAAAAGAACAGGTACAGAAGCAGGGAATAGTAGATAATGAGTATGCTTCCTATCAATCAATTAAATCTTTTATTTGAAGAAAATAATCTCTAGAATGGCCCTAAAATTGTAATTTCATGGATGTGTGGGATTTGAACCCTAGAGATATGCCCTTTAAACATTTGATATGGCTGATGTTACTCTTTTGCATAACCTCTAAAGATAAGCATGTTTAAAGCCAAAAAGAATAAAATGTGATTTTAGCTTTGGTAGCTATATTCCTAACAAACCTTGACTTAAATTGTTTGGCTTTTGTGCAGATGGACATACAATGATCCTCTTCGGGCAAAATACAATGCAAAAATGGCAGCCGTGAATGCCCCTGTAGCTAAACCAAAAGGAAGCAAGAAGTTGAAGGATTGGGAATCAAAATGATACTACTAGTTTTTGTCCGTCATTCGGTTGGAGTCATCTTTTCCTTCTTTGATGGCTTGGCATCTTTCTTCACCAAAGTTCCATGGGGTTCATGCTTATGTTTGGCCTCTGAAATAGGTATGTAGGACTTTTTACTGATCATGGCTTTGGGATTTGCCTCCTAACGCTGGAGAAACTGGATGTATAATGAAGTAAAATTAACAAATTGATTTCCTGAGTTAGCTCCAGTTTCAGCATGTACTTCAGTTGGTGAATATCAGCAGAAAAATTTGCATAAACCAAATATTATATCATTTCTTTTTGGGGACCATTGTTTTGGTACTAGCAGATGATGAATTCATATCATCAATGATTGTAAGAAAAAAAAAAACAAGCTTTAAAGAGATGTTTTAATGTGAAAGAAAATGAAAAAATGCATGCAAGTAATTAATTAAAATAAAGAAAAGCATGATTTAGTACAATTGATACAATCATATATATTTATGGAGAAATTAATATTAGATACCAATTCTCTCTCTTTATTCCTATAAATTCAGGCCACCAGAATTGGAAAACTCATGTAAAAGGCAAACAAACAATTGTCCTAAAAGTAAAACAAAAGATTGAAAAAAAGCAAGGAAATTGATCCAAATATGATATTGGAATTTGAGGTTAGTAAGGAGTTGTATTTATTTAGAATTAGGTCTCCCCATTACAAGAAAGAAGACTTGAAGATTGAAGTAGAAGACAAAGCATTGCTCAAGGTAAGTGGGGGGAACAAGGATCAAAGGCTTTGCTACTTTTGTGCTAAGTATCGACTCCCCAGAGATGCCGACCAGGATCAGATCATGGTTTCCAGTGTTTCTGTCGACAATAGTTATTTCACTATCATTACATTTCCAAGGATGTTGGAAGGAGTTGATCTTCATCTCAGATTATGATCCTAACTACTACATGCTTAGGTTTTTCTTTTTATTATTTGTCAAAAAGAATTTGTGGCCCCAACATAAAGTATAAGTTATATTTAAATGTCTACAATATTAGTCTTGGAAATAAAACCCGAAATATGTATCCATTCACGCATCGTTCTAAATTAATTTGGTGATATTATGGATAATAAATTCCACCCTATTAATACGAAGAATATCAGGCAAGAGATTTTTTATCTTTTCAAATGTTTTAGTAAAGGCTTTGAAGTCAAACCCAAAAGCCAAAAATTGCTAAATCGGCCACTATGGAACCCAATTGTGAGATAACTCGATAATCATATTGTTGTAGAATTATTTTGTCAAGTTTTGGGAAGAGAGAGGATTTCAAGATTGAAATTGAAGATTATAATGAATTTCTCAGAATAATTGGAAAAAATAAAATAAAGATCATATTTTTTGCCATATTTTTGTTAAGCATCGTCTTCCCAAGCATGGTGATAATAATCAAGTCGGTTTCCATTGACAATAATGGCATTTTAACTAAATCTCCAAAAATGTTAGAGAGAAATAATATTAGACCTGATAATTTTGGACATAACACGAGAAGATACGGGTTAAACAAATTTTGGGTTTACTCTTAACGTGTTTCGTGTCAAACACGACAAACACGTTTAAACACATTTAGTTAATCGTGTTATCTTGTTTAAATGTATATACGTGTTTAAACGTATATACTTGACACGTTTATTAATCTATTAAATATTAATAATTAAATATTATTTTAACCTTATATAAATAATTTTAAATAATTATTTGATGTGTATTTTAACCTTATATATGATAATGAATTTTATATATGTTATTTATATTAAATTTTATTATATTTGATGTTATTATTATTATTATTTTGTTATAATTATTTTAATAATTATAGTTTTTAAATTTAAATAATAAAATTATATTTAATTGTAAATAATTTTATTTAATCGTGTTAAACGTGTTATTAATCGTGTCGTGTCGTATATTGACACATTTAATAAACGTGTTAATCATATCGTGTCGTGTTACATATGTATTAAACGTGTCATATTCATGTTTAGTTTTAACGTATTTCGTGTCTGACACGTTTAAGATATAAGAACTCGAATTGTCATGTTATTATTTTTTATATTTATATTTATTTTGGAAGAGTATTGGGCTAGATTTCAGCCTTAATGGGCTTATTTCAAGCCCAGATCTTTAATAAGCTTATATAAAACTGGCGTCACGTTGTCTTTCCACCAGTTCTTGCCTCTCTCCCATGGCGGAGGAATTTGCTGAAGAAGTCAATAATTCTCTACAGCCTCCTCCAGTAACTCCCTCATTTCTCTCTCTTTACTTTAAACTTCTATATGTATTTATCTTATTATGTATATATGTTCATGTTCGCGGATCGATGCTGGCAGTGGTGGGATGGGCAATTGTCTCTCATAATTCTGAAACTGATTGAATTTTTGAATCTTGATACTAGTTTATCAATGGGGTTAATCAATTCTCAGCAGCTGTTCTGTAAATAAACAATTCATATGTTGAATTAACCTTGTTCTAAATTTCGGGAAGTAGTGAAAATGATTTGATTTTTTTATTCTTGAATTGCTTATGCTGAATATGCAGTTTGTGGAGGTAATATGCAAAAGTTCTGGTAAGAAATCCCGGTTTGCCGCCGGCACCAAGGCGGGATTTGCAGTGTCATTGATAAATAGAAAGTTGGATATTGGAAATCCTTTTGCTTTGCATATTGAAGCAGTTAAACAAGGGGAGGAACCCATTAGTTTTGGCCCTGATGCAGTTCTTGTGAATTATGGCAATGGCTGGAAGTTGCAGACAGTTACTGAAGCGGATTTTCCCGGTAACTAAGTCTTATCAACTCAAACTATAGTGTGGTTTTGAATGTTGCAATCAAGTAGGTTCTGATTCTTGTCTATTTTTTGGTATAGGCACAAGAAAAGGGGAAGGTTTTCGGCCGGTTTCAGCACAGATCCCTATTGTAAAGGTAATAACTTCTCTGGATGGAAGTCTGGCAGAAAGTTCTGGTATCTGTTCATGAGAGGAACAAACGAACTATCATAAGTCATAAACTAAAAGACCTGAAGAGGAAACTGGTCACCCTATTCTTAGGTTCCCTATGACTATGAGACAGTCTAGTTTAAGGATTACATGTCTGCATTATCTGTAAAATTTACATTTTCAGTTGCATACCACAACCTGCAATCATTCCATTAGATCGCTGTTCTGAATTATAGTAAACGGATGTGTTGCAAAAAGTAAATGCCAAATGGAAAACCTTCCAGAATGTGATGACTACAGTTGCTCCTACCTCATGATGTGTTTCCCATTACCGGGAACCTACCTAAAGGCTAACTGGTATTGCTAAAAATTTGGGGTCGTCGCTTGTTAACAATTTATATATCTTAAACAAAGTAGTTTTGTTCATCATCTATATTGATATCTTTATTCATTTCCTCTATTGAAATACACTAGGGCTCATGATGCTTTATCTTTCTCCTGCATGTAAAGGTTTCATTTCATGACTTGGCTGATATATTTACGTCTTTGTTTTCAATGTAACAGCACTTTGATGGCTCACATTCTACAAAGAGGACTTCAAAACCAGGAATCAGTTTTCTCTACATTGCCAAAATACTGTTGGCTTTTGTTTTGATGTTTGTGTTGGCTGGAATTTTGATGCTGGGTCTTGAGAATCTTCCTAGACTAATTCTGTTTATAAACTCATCCATGTAATTACTTTGTCATCTATGTGATTGATTTCTGGAAAGGCTAAAGTAAAAGTTATTGAGAGGGAGAGAGGGAAATTCATCTTCAATTTGCTGATTATTTACATTTTTGAACATGCATTTTCCCATCCTTAGGAAATATGTGCTATACAAACAAGGGACTGATTTTAGGTCATCAGTCAATAGATTACATATCCTTAATAATTGGGGACAACAAATACTACAAGCATACAACATTGAGATTTTTTTCTCCGAAACTAAGGCCAACAAGCATTGGTGCAAAAAAAATCCACATTTTTCCTTATATTTTTTCCTTCTTCCTTAAGGAGAAATTTTCCATTCATGCTGCAACTATGCCAAAGAGTCTCCAGAGCGATAAATTTCATCGGCATGAGCTGCAGGCACATAGACTGCATCCAGCAGCGAGCTGTGGGTTCGACCATAGAAAACGTAAACAAGAAACCCCAATACGAGCCATACAGAAACCCGAGCCCATGTGGCAGCACTGACAATTGCAAAGAACATAATATGAGAACAACGCAAATGAAAAGGGTTTAGCCATTTGATGGTAGCATACTTCTGATGAATTCTGGAAGACCAAATCAGGAGCATCCAAAGACCATGTGAAAATAGGAGAAAATAAAGAAGAATAGAACAATTTAGTCAACACTTACCCCAAATTAATGAGCAGGTAGACATTGATGAGAATGCAGGCAATTGGTAGGAGAGGAACAAAAGGGCATATGAAACCTGAATATATATCAATATTGCCTCGTAAATTAAATATGCATAAATAGATGAAATCGTGAAGATACAACCACCAGTTAAGATAGAGAGTTCAGAGCATACCTCCTGTATGTCCAAAGTTATGCCGTGCGTCATCTTGATCTAAACATGTCAGCACAATCAGACCAAACAGAAGAAGAACACCTCCAACTCCACATAACATGAAACGAAGAAGGCTAGAAGAAGATACCAACAACATCAAACCAAAAGAAAGAAAATAGATAATGGAAACATTTGAAAAGATAAAATTCAATGTAAAGATAATAAAAATAAATTCTTCAGCCATATATGCTGCAAACCACTACAAAGCTTTTCTCTGGCTATTCTTCTTTTTCAATCACAATAATATTGAATAACTAAATGGTGGACACAAACATTTCCTTGGATTTCAACTCTCTCTCTTCATTCCTATCAATGTATAACGCCAGAGCACCATAAATTTACTCTCCATCTCCCTTTTTTTTCCTGCATCAGGAAAGTATGCCACCCACTTCTGGAAACTTATGATAATGAAAAGCTTAATAATGGTCAAGAATAATAAATTGCCTCCATTCTATCCTGAATAAGGACCTCAGTAGTTCAACAATACAGACATGAACAGCCTACCTCGGAAGCCACAAACTTGAAGCTGCAAATGTAAGGCTAAATGCCCCTACACATGTTAACAATATGGTCCAGCCAGCAATTTTTCGCCTGTATTCTTCATTGAGGGTACCTGCAATAATCATTACACAGGAAAGAATCGATACCTTGGGAAATACCAGCTGATGAAAAGCATCATGGAACAAATGAATGCTACAGAGGTTTCAGGGTGGACAGGTGGCAAACTGACCCCATGCCCATATAATTTGAATTTTAGACAATGGAGATACTGTTCAATTCAATGTGGAGAAACTTCAGTCATAATGTCTAAACCAGTGAATGTGATAATTGTACACCTTGATTTGAAGTTCCAAAATATTCTATTACATAATAAGTTATCATTGTTTAGCACTTTTAAAAGCAGGGAAAAAAACCTTAAAGCACATTACTTACAGAAGCTAGTGATAAAACAAGACATGGTATACTGATTACTTAAATTATTTTATACGATATGTTTTAACAAAAAGGTGACAGAAGGCAAGAAACTTACAACTGGCTTGAGCTTCTTGCTTTTCAATAATGGGACAATCAATAGCTACATTCTTCTTGCTGAGCAAAGGCTGAGAACTACCTGTAGAAGTACTCATCTCAGGGTTTTCCCCACTAGTCACCTGAGAATCCCTACTATATCTTAGTGTCACAGAATCAATTGACTCCTGAAGTGATGACGGAAGTGGCACCTCATCTGGTGGGACATATCTAAGTATCAAGACAGAAATTGCTACCATAGTAAATGCAAGAAGTGTACCCACGCTGACCTGCAAAAGAAAGGTAACTCTTAGGAGCTCCCTATTCTAGGCATATGCATCCAAGAGCCTGTCATAAACTAGAAACTCAATCCAGAGGAGCTAGTTCGCAGAAACCACATGACATTAGTCTTTATAACAAAGCAAAAGCCTTTTCTAAAGATATAAAAAAAAAGAAAACATAAGAACAAAAACGCAGCTTTTAAAGCTGAGAAATGATCAAAACTTAAGAGTTTGTGAACAGCCTATTAATGTTGTATCACAGACTGTAAATGATCAAACAGATTATGGCAACAATCAGAGACATATCATTGTATGGTTATTAAATTTAGTTTAGACTTTAACTTAAAATGGGTCACCATAGCAACCGAAAGCACTCAAGACCTAGTAAACCACAACCATAGCGCACATTCATGGCCTGCTCCAACAGGCCCCAAAAAGAGAGAAAAAATCCAATACCAGTGGCAAGAAATGCCTACTTACCATCCCTGCCAATTGTGAAACATCCATGAAGAATGACAAGGTAGCAGCAACTATACCAGTTGTCACTGTGCTCTTGACAGGAACTTGGGAGCGTTTATTAACATCTGAAAAAAAGGATGGCAGCAATCCATCTCTAGCCATTGCCATAAGGATTCGAGGCTGAAAACAAACAATCAAGTACATTATTATTAAATAATTAAAACATGCAAAAGTAAAAATATTAAGATCTATGATCGGTCATGTAGATTATTAAGAGCTAGCATTTTACTATTTACAGATTAGGATAACGAGCAGGTATGTTGAAATTCTGACAACAAACCAGTGAAACTTTAGAAGTAATAAAAAGATTGTTGGGGGGTGGGAGAGAGAGAGAGAGAGAGGAACATAGTAATTAAAAAGTTTATACAAAATCCTTACATTAATATTTATATTTATGCAACCAACAAATTTATATCAGCAGTAAGAAATCATAATTGAATCCAAATGCTATATTGACTTTGAAAGGGATCTCTATAGTTAGTAAATCTTTTGAAGTAACATGGAATTGAACATCCACTTTGTAGTTCTCATCCTAGGTTGTGTTTAGCTCTGCAATTAGTATGATACAAGAGTTCTAATTTGAGACAATTATTTGAGAGAAAGAAATGACAGAACAGTAATGTGGATTATAAATAAGGACATTAACATCATCTTGATGGAATATTTGCAGGAATGCCAAACAATTTCACAGCTGTACCAATGAAAAATTCATATGTACCTGAGGGAGGATTGAGCCCATCAATGTTGAGCAAAGGGCAGTAACAGCTCCAACGGTTATAATGTAACTGAAATCACAAAATGAGATTCCCCGCAAGAAAAGGCTTCAGAAAACAATAAATAAATAAATAATATAAACACTTTGAATGCACCATGAATACTCACGCTGCCCATTGCATCCCATAGCTAGCAAATGCGGAAGAGATGGGGGTGTCAGGATCCATTTCATAATAGGGGACCAGACCAACAATCACAACAGAGACCAGCATGTACAACCCACAACAAATGGAGAGTGCTGTCGCGATACCCAGTGGTAAATCTCGTTGGGGATTCTTAACCTGTCATACATTATTTCAGCATGGATTTCAAATTCTTCAGGTCACTCGGAAAAGAAGACTTTAAATATAGGGCAAACTGCTATCACTAAACAAGCTATATACCTCCTCAGCAGTGCTGGCAACCGAATCAAAACCAATATATGCAAAAAAGACTGTTGCAGATCCAGCAAGCATTCCATCCACCCCAAATGGAAAATACCTATTGGACAATTAAGTTAAATAACAACTATCATACAAGGATGGAAATACAACATGAAATGCCAATTACCCAGAAGGTAGTTCGTATCCAGCCCATCCAGTCTTGAAACCCAGATAACCACCAGCTACTATCACAAAAATCATGGCACATACATTTGCGCTGGTGACAATTGCTTGTGCAAGTGTACTCTGCATGAGAGGTTTTAATTTAAGGTTACAAAGGGGTCATCACCCACACAGACAGAAAAGGAACTGAAATAAAAAGGAGATACCTCCTTGATTCCCACGCATAAGAGTCCAGTCACGACAAAAACTAGAACTGCAGCACAAGGGTCCACCACAATATCAAGCCCGGGAATATGTTGACGTGCTAGAAAAATTGGCAGACTATTTTGACCCCCAAAAAGCAAAGCCTAGATGCAAATATCAAAAGAAAATAAGCAAGTGTGCCATGTAATTAGCAAACAAAAGAAGGAAGCTCCCACCCCCACAACCCTCAAGCACCCCCATCCCCAGCCAAAAATAGGCAAAAATTAGTTGAGTAAGAAAATTCACTAAACCAGATTAGGAGAAATGCCACGAGCAACTGCTGCACCACCAATTGTATACTCCAGTATCAGAGCCCAACCAATCAACCAGGCAACGCTACAAAATGATATTACTTGTATCAGTGGCTGAAAAAAATAATAAATCTTCAAGAAGCGAGAAAGAAGAGGATTGTAACATTAGAGCCACTTTAGTATTCTTTTACCAAATGGAATGATTAACTATTATTGAAGCTAAATCCTAACTACCAACGTTTCCAATTGCAAGAACAAAGAAAAACAACAGTAATAAATGTACAAGATAAATCAAGAAATTAGAAATTACCCTTCACCAACACAAATGTATGAATAATGATAGGCACTGCCAGCAGATGGACAACGACTGGCAAGCTCAGCATAGCAAAACGCAGAGAGAGCAGCAGCAATTCCAGCTATTAGAAAAGAAATGGTAAGAGCTGGACCAGAATGCTCTCTAGCAACTGTTCCAACAAGAATATAAACTCCTGCTCCAATTGTTGATCCAACACCTAATCACAGAGCCCAAAATTCGCAATAAGCTATCTATTGTAGATATCAAAACCAAAAAGCAAACAAACAATAATCTTAAAAGTAAAAAGAACTACCATAAGCCAACTCTCTTAGAAGAAAAAGAAAATCAAACTAAACATAATTCAAAAACAAGAATTACCCAGTACATCAAAGATATCCATAAGAGGAATAAGTAAAAAAAACCAGTAATTTACAATAAAAGTGTGAATAACGATCCAAACCCATCATTAAAACCCCTACAAAATCGATATAAAACAGCTTAAAACACAAAACTCGGATAAAAATTTCCCCAAAAAGAACTAAAAAATAAAATAAATACACAGGTTGCTATATGATTAGAAACAATCAAAACACAAAAAGAAGATCAATGCTTTCCCAAAAACCATTTAAACAACACAAAACCATGAAAAAAGCAGCTAAAAACACAAATTCAGGATCAAATCACACCCCCCCCTCCCCAAATAAAGAAAAAAAGCTATCAAAATCTCCCCAAAAACAGCTAAAAACAAAGAACCAACCAAAAACAAAACAAAAACGCAAAACCAAGATCAAATTTTTCCCAAAAAACAGCTAAAACACACACAAACCCAGATCAAACCCAAAAAACTAAAAAAAAAAAAAACCGCAAAATATTACCAATTGCTATGAGATGACGAACAGTCAACTCTTTAGCCAACTGATGATGACCCAAACGCTTGGTATGAGCAGAATCCACCTGTTTTCTTCTTACAAAACTCTTTAAACCACCCCATGAAGAACCAAAACCATCTTTTTGGGAATCAACCAAAAAACCCATCAATAATTCCCACCCAAATTTATCAACTTTCCCCAATAATCAACAACAAAATTATATGAATTAATGATATTTTACAAGCTTAGCTTTTGAACAAAACAAGAAATGCTAAAAATTTACATACAATATATATTAAAAATAATAATAAACTTTATTAACAATAAAATCTGCCCCCGTGAACCCTTCCAAGATATAAATTTGGTTCAAGTACTTCGCACTTGTAATTCTTGTTGTTCTTAAAAGAGAATCAAAGCGGGCAGATTTTAGAAATATAGAGAGAGAAAAAAAAT
This sequence comes from Theobroma cacao, assembly GCF_000208745.1. Taxonomy (NCBI): domain Eukaryota; kingdom Viridiplantae; phylum Streptophyta; class Magnoliopsida; order Malvales; family Malvaceae; genus Theobroma; species Theobroma cacao. The sequence goes on from NC_030854.1 coordinate 34,248,980, forward strand.
ATGAATACTTTGCTTTTGTTTTGAGAAAATGAAATGTTCTGGATTTTAAAGGAGTGACTTGCTAAGGACCAAACCAAGAGGTTGGGCCGTCCGGCAATGATTGACTTTCACTATTTCAAGGATAAAAGAATACTAAAACCAATTAAACGTCACGTTTTCTTTAATAAAAATCACTTTATTTTGTAAATAAACACAAAAACCTTATTTTGTGATTTTTTTTTTAGGAAACATGAAGTCAACAAAATATCAATTGATGGAGAAAATGTCTCCATGATAATTGATCATTTCTATAGTTATATTGTTGGCTCCTCAAAATTTTTTAGAGAAATTAGCATAATGTTTTGTAGTTATAGGCAAAAAAATAAATATTATATTATTAAAAATTTACATTTAATATACAATCAGCATATAATTTTTATATATGTTATCAATAAATCAAATATTGTTATTTTTTTTAATAAATAAATTTAAAAATTAAAAATCTTTAAAAATAAATATTCATAATTTTAAAAACATTTATCTTGAAAATTTTTTATATTTTTATCTTTGTACATTATGTGATTAAGTAACAGTGTATCAACATTTTTTTTTATTTTTTTGGTTTTGTGGTGGTGCAATGAACAAACTAAGGGATGTGAAAGTACAAGTAATGATGAAAATGATATATTTGTGGTAATAGACAACTAAATTGGAACTCTTTTAAGTAGGGGATATGAAAGCTGAAGAAAATGGATCAAATAAAGGAATATCGAGTCATAAGTGTGGTCACAGGCTTTTCATTAATGGGACACATGATTATATACATATATATATATATATATGTATGTATGAATATTAAGCTTAAATTTTATAGTAAAGAAATATTCTAAAAACATTTTCATAAATAATTTAATGAATTGTCATATATATTTTGTCATACATCCTTGAAAAAATATCTTTATTTACAAACATAAAAAAGAAACGTTAATTTTAGTTTTACAATATATAAAATTTGATATAGTACTTTAAATTTTTTTTTAATTATTTAAAATTTTAAAATAAACTTTTAGTTTTTTAATTCAATTAAATTCTTTAATTTTTATTTTAAATTAAATAAATTAATTAATATTTTTTAATTAAAATATTATCTATCATTTTATATCATATTTCGTTAATGTAACATATTTGCATGTTTACATGTTATAATTAATAATGATACGGGAATATGATATTTTGATATTTTATGTTAATGTTACATTAATATTATATAATATTAAATAATAAATAATATTTTAATTAATAATTATAAAAAATTAATTTTATTTAAAATAAAAATATAAAATTTTAATTAAACATAATAAAAATAAAAATTATTTAAAATCATTTAAATTTTTTTCAAGGATTATATATTATTTTAATAATTAATTTTTAAAATTATTATATCATACAATTTTGAATTAAACAGAGAGGATGTCCACTTGCAAGTTGAAACCAATACTTCTCAGAGCCTTAGATAACTTGACATTCACGAGAAAATAAAAAAGATTTTATGCTTTGAAAATTACCTGGCTGTTAAATCAATGACAACTGACAAAAAGAATAACTAAATTATTAGTAGCATGTGATTTTTAATTTTTGGTTAAATGCTGATTGAGCTCAACTTGGATTGCCTTTTTTAGGTGGATTCTGAATCTTCTGGGTCCAACCCAAATCGACCAAATTGGTCCAACCCAAATCGACCAAATTGCACTTTCTTTTTTATTTGTTAGATTTTTGATCGGGATTTACAAATTGGGGCGGTGGACATCATTTTAAATTATTAAGAAGGATATCGAATTGACTGCTTTAACCTTATCTTGGTTTTACAATTAAATAGAAAGACTATCCGCAGCTAATTGTGGCAATTCCGACACTGAAAAACGATTGATGTTAGACCAAAGCCGATCACTATTTGATCAGATCTGACCTATGAAGATCGAATCTAGTGACGAAATGGTTGGAAAAGATCCCCTAAGACCATATTTATTCATACAATTTAAGATCCGATAACATTATTTTCAAATTCGATTTAAATAATAATCAAATTCGTTAAAATAGATTAAAAAGATATTTTTAATAATTGAAAAGTGAAATTTGATTAGTAAAGGCCATTTTCAACGTCATTTGGCTAATTAGGATTATTAGCCTCGATTTAACAGCTTTTCAAAGAAGATTTAACGTTTTGAATTTAAAAATGACCTTTGCTTCTTATCAATTAAATAAATTATTGATTGAGAAAAAATTAAATACAAATTATTATTTTCATTTCGTTAAATATATTTCGGGGTAAGTGCACACATTAAATAATTCTAGAGTCCATGGGGCCATTTTGTAATTCCCCCAAATTTTAAAAGGTGAGAAATTGGGTGCTGCTGGCATTTTGTCACGTGGGTTTGAGGCAGGACTTGTGTCGGCAAATAAGCTCAGGATTGGAAGGAGAATTTTGGAGGCGGTGCCCATTGGCCTTTGGGATTCTTCGATCCCTGCAATGCAATTTTGGAACTATTTGGCACCCTTTTCCAATTAATTAATGAAACAAAATAGAACGGATGGTTCAAAATCCATGGGCAAGCTGACCTGGCTAGAATACAATATCAAATCCCTTTGTTTACCGGACCTCTCCTAATTACTCTTTTTTATTATTATTTAAATATATTTTTAATTTTCGTACATATAAAATTCATTGGGTTTTCGGTTTAGACCGTCGACTATATATATATATATATATTTGAAAAGTAGATGCTTCATTTTATTCATAAAGAGAAACAGGGAATAAAGAGAACCCTGCTGAAACGACCAGAGAAATATATTTCCTCTTGATTTCTTCTTTTTATCTTTAAATTCAAATTCTATGTAATCAAATTAAAATTTTCAAATTTATCATTAAAGAATTCTCTAAAAATCATTGGACATGCAACATATTGATTGAGATGATGAAAGGATCTTTAAAATAAATAATTTACTAATCATGTATTAACTGAAGTTAAGGTTGAACCAAAGGTGGTAAGAGATGTGACCATCATATTTTGATTTTTAATTTTTTTATTATATATATAAAATTTGAGATATATGATTTTATCACCCTAATCAAACCAAATAGCATGTTTTAAAATAATGGTAAGCTATCTTTTATGTAAAATCTTAAATCCATCATTGACTAAAATAAAATAGATTCTTGGACAAAATTGATTTTCTAACTTATATTTTAGATAATTATTCCATGAAAATTCAAGAATTAATCAAGTGAAGTGAATCATAACACTTTGAGTAGTAAATTATGCTTCCCATTGGCAATGATTAAGAAAAGCCAAGAGAATTAAATTTATGATAATGGGCAGGGGCAGCCCACACTTAAAGCATTGAATAATTGCAAGGGATGCGTGTTGGAACGAAATTGAGATTAGCCATCCTATGTAATGAAATTAAGCTGACATAAAACTTTGAAACAACTTACATTGACAAGATGTTTTAACATTAAAAAAAAAACATTTCGAGATCAACTTTGAAAAGTTCGTTGAACTTGTGGATATGAAATGCTCTCGCACTGTTGGAAAAGACACGTGTCCCGCCTCTTACGTAATACATCTCGGTCAGATTAAGCAACTATAACATGCATGGTAATCCTTCAATCTGGGATTAAGATGCTTTGTCATTAATTAATTGTGATAATTACGCATGTCATGTTATGTATGATGAGAAAGAAAACCCTTTTGATAAGTAAGCAAAATAAAGAGTAATAAACATTTACTGTGGATTGTTTTATAGATAAAGAATAAGACAAGCACTACAAATATATGCGTTCTTTATTAAAAAAATAAATTAAAATCAATATTTTTTATAAAAATTAATAAATAAAAAAACTACGAAAGCTCATTGTTTCCCGAGAAGGCAACCAAGAAAATGGCAATTGAATTAGTCTTAATACCTGATGGAAAACTTTTTGAATTGAATTTAATTTTTGGCCGGTCAAATTCCTCATGCTCTTAATCTTTTTTGACTTGAAAATATACATATAAACTTTTCCTATCTATTCTATTCCTAAAAAGTCTAAATTAAAGTTTATATTTTTTTAGAATTTCAAATCATTTAATATAATGTAATAATTAACTGTAAAAAGACTAATTAAAGTAAGTAAGAAAATACAACTAATATGTGCGGTTACGAAAATTTGATACACAAAATCATAATCTATAAAAACGAAATATTTTCATAATTATTTTTTATTTAATAAAAAGTTTAAATTTTATTTTTTAAAAAAATATATACTAATTAATAAATTAAATATTTAATTATATATTTTTTTATTTTTATTGCGTGTGTTAATATTCTTCAAATAAAATAAGATACGCCAACCCATACCATAACCATACGACCACACCAACTCAAGGTTTTCCATAACTTTCCACGTGGCAGAGATCGGTAAGAAAGGATGGGGGAATTAAAACTATTTCTTTATCTTTTTTTTTATATATATTATCATTACTTTGCAGCACCAATTCTCCGAATAAAAACAAAATTACAACTTGGAAGGAACACAGATAAAATGAAAATGATAGTTATACATATATATATCACAATGGTTCCTTTTTCATATTTTCCTCTCTCACATCCAACTGCTCTTAATATCTTCCGTAAGTGGTTATAATTAGAGCGGAAAAACGTTAAATAAATCCAATTTTCTATGTTTACAAAAATTTTAATCGAATTATTTGAATATTTAAAATATTCATAAATGTAGATAATTATTTATTTAAAAATCGAGTTTGAATTTAAAATATCATGTAATATGATTCTGTGTGTTTCAGTAAAAGGCAACCAATCGATTATGACTATTAATTATTAAACCAAACAATATAGACTTGTCAAGCTTTGGAAATTGAATGTATTGGTTAGTCAAATTCTTCACGTTTAACCTTCTTTGAGATTGAAATTGTTTTCGTCTGATCAGATCTTGGGCCAAGTCAAACCCTAAAATTTCCATATATACGCACTTGACACCAATGGGATACGTAGTGGATGAATAAAAGAAAAGAGAAAACATGGGTAAAAGGAATGATAGTGATTCCACGGCCATTAACAACCACAAGCTCACAAATCCTAAAGGCTTGCCTATCATAACGTTCTCTACCAAGGGAAGGCTTGCATTTTATCAAAGACGAATCATGTTATTGTGTAAAAAGTAAAAAAGACGTCAAATAGTTAGTTCAAATCATTCCATTCATGATAATTATATATACATGTGCAAATCATTATATACGTGTCAAATTTTGAACCAAAGTGATAAGTTCTTGGACATCAAACCCTAATTTTGTGAAATATTCTCCCAAAAAAGATATAACTAATCTTTAACCTTATTGTCACGGACGAAAATTTAATTTCAACCATGTGTAGCCTTAAGCTCTAAAATAGAGTTTAAGTAAGTTTATAAATCACGAGTTCACGTTCTGATCCAAAAGACGTATTTGATAAGTGATAGAAAAGCTATATTTATATACCCAAACTCATTTCATCTCTTACTAATGTGGAATTCATAACATTTTACCCTACCCATTTGTAAAACGTCTTTATTGCATTGACTCTTTCACCCTTAGAGGAGAAGGACTCCTACACTAATCCAAGTCTATCTCGGCCTTTATATCTCTTTTAAGGTCTCACATCAGTGAAGATTTAAATTTGTTCTCATACCACTTGTCACGAGCCAAAACTTAAACCTAATCTCATACGGTCTTAAGCTCTAAAAGTATAGCTTAAGTAAACCTATAAATCATGGGTTCGCGTTCTTAATCTAAAAGACATACTTGATAGATACTGAAAAATCCATGTTTATATACTTAAATCCATTCCATCTTTTACTAATATGAGATTTGTGACACTTATACTTTAAGTAAAAGATTTTCATATATATTACATGGATCATCCAAACATTACGGTTTCATAAGTAAAGTTAGCTTTTTATATTTAAATGAAAGAACTATTTAATTTAATTTCATTCATAAAACTGTTATTAGGTATATAAAGTATTAAAATTTAAAATGCCAAAGTTTTTCGCGAGAGCATTAGATAAGTACTCCTCTACGAGAATATTTCATCTGTTAAACCAAGTCTAGTGATTCCATTAGTTTTATTATTATTATTTTTGTTTAGGTTTAAAAAATTGAGAGATTCAAACTCAATTTTATTAAATAACAGATTATATATATATTTATTATTGAATCAAACACTGAGACACTATCTTTCGATTTCAATATTAAAATCTTTTTATTATATTTTGGCCTGTGTAGTTTTTTTTAACAATCAAATTTCATTGATAAAATGAGTAATTACAAAAAAACAGGTTTCTTTGCTCTAACCTGCATCTCTCTGCATGAACAAAAAGATGCAGAGCCTCAGTTGCCTGTCCGTGACCAGCAAACCCATTAACAGAGCTCATTGGTAAAAAAGACAAGCTCAAAACAAACTCTACATATGGTCAATCTATACAAAAGAGTCAAAATTCACCCAATGTACACCTCCCATAAACAATCCAGTACCCTATTGGTTTCCTGATACGGTCCCTTGAAACTGATCGAGTTATGGGACGGTGTGTGGAAAGGTTTGGCTTAGTTTGAGGTACGCTAGGTACTTGGGTGGAAGGTTTCTTTTTCGACCTATGTTTGTAGTGCTGGCTTGTTAGAGAGAACCTACAGATCTCTTGAGTTTTAAGTACTTAAAAACTTGAATAGATTCTGAACAACCTCTTTTATTAACTTCACTCCTTTTTAACTACAACTTGGTGGAATAATTACCCTTAAAGCAAGAAAGCAAAAAGGTGGAGACACAACCTCCAATAACATGAAATAGAAAACTACCACTAACAATAAAATAGGATAGAGACACAACCTCCAACAACATGAAATGGAAAACTACCACTAACACTAAAATAGGAATCACAATGAAACTTTAACAATAAACTGCCAGCAACCAATAGAAACCAATCAGATATGTTGATTTAGTTTATACTTCCCATGTGTGAATCGCTTGTAAACTAAGGGATTATCTGATGTGCTAACATTACTCCCTTCCTTCAAATCGCGCTTGTCCTCAAGTGTGAAGTGTGGGAAGCACTCCTTCATGGATGAAACAATCTCCTAAGATGCCTGTTGGAGAAGTGTCTTGTCAGTGAATCAAGACCTCTTGAATGTTTTGATTGACTCGATGATCAAGAACAACAAAAGGTAGTGGCATAGGTTCTGCTGGAAGACCCATAGAGAGTGTAGCAGATACTGGATTGTCCCTCTCATGAAAAACTTTTAGATAAGAGACATGGAACACAAGATGAAGCATAGTACCTGGAGGGAACTCCAACTTATAAGCCATAGGTCCAAGACGTTGCAAAATTGTGAAAGGACCATAGAACCTTGGCAGCAGTTTTTGGTGACGACGATTAGCCAAAGAGAGCTGTCGATATGGCTGTAATTGTAAAAAAACTCTATCCCCCACTCGAAATTCAATATTATGATGCTTGGAATCATAAATGGTTTTCATCTTATGTTGGGCATGCAACAAATTATGCCTTAATGATTTAAAGATCATATCTCGAGATTATAAGGCCTAATCCACAGCATCCAATTTGGAAATTCCAAGACAATAGGACAGTAGGCGCTACAGTGGTCGGCCATACACAACTTCAAAAGGTGTGGTTTGTAGTGAAGAATGAAAACTAGTATTATAGAATACTCTGCCCAAGACAACCAATCCATCCATTTGGTAAGATGAACACTGGTAAAACATCTTAAGTACATCTCCACAGTTCAGTTGACAACTTCCGTTTGGCCATCTGATTGGGGGTGGTAAGCGGAGCTGAAACATAGCTTGGTATCACTAAAACGAAAAAGTTCCTTCCAAAACGCACTTGTAAAGGTGACATCTCTGTCATTCACCATTGTTTCAGGTAACCCATGTAATTTGAAAATATTATCAAAGAAGAGTCTTGCAATACTAATAGCTGAATATGGGTGAGCAGTTGGCAATAAATGACAATATTTAGAAAAACTGTCCACAACCACCAAAATGACATTTTTATCATGTGAATTAGGCAAGCCTTCCACAAAGTCTAATGAAATGTCAAACCATACATGCTTAAGCACTAGTAACAGCTAAAGAAGACCAACTGGTTGCAAAGTTTCTGTTTTGTGACGTTGGTAAATACTGCAAGCACGAATAAAGTCACGGATATGGTGTTTCATGCCGTTCTAGTGAAAATCTTTAGCAATACGGAAGAGAGTTTTTTGATACCCTTCATGTCCTTGGTTGTGTAAGGTAGTCATGACTGTCTGGATGGAAGGAGAATTAGGAGCTAAATAAACCTGATGTTTATAGAATAATAGCCCTTGTTTGAAGTTCCATGGTTTAGCAGCAATACCTTCTTGGACACTAAAGATTAAACTTTGGACTTCAGGTGAATTTTGTTGTTCATGACGAATTTCATCAAATAGGCTCAATTGTGGCATGGATATGGCCAGGAGGATAGCCCCATCAAAATCTCTCTTGGATAGAGCATTGGCTACAGAGTTGTATCGACCAGCCTTATATTCTACTGAAAATGAATAGCCCAAGATTTTTCCCAACCAGTGTTGTTGTGGTGGTGTCAATAGTCTTTGCTCCAATAAGAATTTCAAACTATAATGATTGGTGCGAACTATGAAGTGCTTTCTCCATAAGTAAGAGCGTTAGTGTTTGATGGCCTTAACAAGACCAATGAGCTCTTTTTCATAAGCTGGTAAATGTCGATGTCGCATTGCCATGGCCCTGCTAAAGAATGCAATTGGTTTATTATTTTGCAATAAAACTATACCAATTTCAGTGTCAGAAGCATCACACTTAATGGTAAATGGTTGAGAAAAATCAGGAAGTGCTACCACAAGCGTGGTGGTCATGGCAACCTTAAGTTTTTCGAAAGCTTGAGACGATTGGTCTGTCCATATGAAGGAATATTTAAAGAGCATGGCTATAAGAGGTGCTACAATAGAACCATAGTTATGAACAAACTTGCGATGGTATCCAGTGAGGCCTAAAACACCTCGTAACCCTCGAATAGTTAAAGGCTTGGCCATTCTGTCATGGCTGAAATTTTGCTTGCATTTGCAGTAACTCCTTCAACAGTGATGATGTGGCCCAAATAAGCAATTTGAGTTTGGGCAAATAAGCATTTAGATCATTTGAAGAAAAAATCATGTTCTGAGAGCAATTTGAAGACGATCCGCAAGTGATACGTGTGCTCTATCCAAGTACGACTGTAAACAAGTATATCATCAAAAAACACTAAAACAAATTTTTTTAAGTGAGGACGCAGTACCTCATTCATCAGGGCCTGAAAAGTCAAAAGGGCATTTGTTAACCCGAAGGGCATGACCCGTAATTCAAAATGGCCATGGTGTGTTTGGAAAGCTGTTTTTTCTACATTAGCTTCATTCATTCGAATTTGGTGATAGCCTGACCGCAGATCTAGTTTAGAGAAATACTTTGCTATGAATAATTCCTCTAACAATTCCTCAATCATCGGAATGGAAAATTTGCTTTTGATTGTCTTTGTATTTAATTCTCGATAATTTATGCACATGCGCCAAGTACCATCTGACTTAGGAACAAGGAGTATTGGAGATGAAAATAGGGATTGACTAGGCTAAATTATCCTTTGCTTCAACATCTCGAAACAGTGTTGCTCAATTTCATCTTTTTGGGCATGTGGATATCGATATGGTCTGACAACTATTGGTTTTGTCTCGGGTTTTAAAATAATTCGATGATCACAAGCACGTAAAGGAGGAAAGCCCGTGGGTTCTTGGAATAAGGAAACAAAATCTCGCAAAAGTCGCTGTAAATCAGCATGGTAATCTTCTGCCGTAATAACTTAAATCTTAGCACTTTGGGATGGTTTGGAAGTTTTAATTCCATATAATTCTATCTGTTTTCAAGTTTAGTAAAAGATATCCATATATCTGTAAAGTCCCACAAGATGGGTCCCAAGCTCTTTAACCAATTGACACCTAATACGACATTAAAATCATTGAAAGTGAAAACATATAAATCAACAGAGAAAATGTGATTGCCTAACTAGAGTGAGATTCCCTCGCATTGACCCGAACTTCTAATTCTCTCACCAATTTGCAACCATAACCCGCAATCCATCTCATCTTTTCACCTGGAGATTAAATTGCGATACAAATTTAGAGTCTACAAAACTGTGAGTACTACCAAAGTCTACTAAGGTCAGAGCTGGGTTACCAATCAATTTGCCTTGCAAACGCATGTTTTGAGGAGTACTAATACCGATGATGGCATTCAATGAGATCTCCGGTTGATCAATATTAGCATGTGGCTCATATTTGGTTTGATCTTCGTCTCATTCTTCAACTGAGTCAATCCAGAATAACTTTTTACATTGATGGCCTCTGATAAATGGCTCATCACAATTGAAGCAAAGACCTTTAAGCTGTCTCTCCTCCATTTCAGCCCTGGTCAATTTTTTCACAAATCTCGTACGATGTTGAAATGGTGTATCAAGGGGTTTTGATCGTCGAACCTTTGATATTGGTGTTGAGTGGGGGGCCCCTTGCGTTCATAGAGCCGGGATATACTCATTGTAGTTGCTAAATTTGACGGATTGTAGAGCTTTGCTTCAACTGCAATATATTCCGCAAGGTCGCTGATGTAAAGTTCAATTTTTTGTGCTTGTATAAGAGTGCTTGCCCTGTGAAGCCAATTGCTCAAATTTTTCTTGGTAATCTGCCACAGTACCAATTTGTCATAATTTCGCCAATTCTCCCAACTTATGACTCTTTATAAGTGGGCCAAATCGCAGGTGACATTGACGTTGGAATTCATCCCAAGAAGGTTGTGGCGTGTCAACTTCCATTTGAAGGAACCATAGCTGCGCATTCCCCTCAAAGTAGAAAGAGGCAAGGCTAACATTTTCTTCTTCTGGTGTTTGTTAGTGGCGAAAGAAATGTTCGCATTTGCTCAACCACCCTAAAGGATCTTCTTGGCCATTAAATTGTGGAAAATCCAACTTTGTGAACTTAGGGATGATGACGCCTCCCCTTGTGGTTTTGGATCTTGTCCATCTTGCTACGCTTTTGCCCTTATGGCTTCGGTTGTTACTGCCTTCCTCTGTAGATATGGTATTAACTTTGGAAGTTGCTAAATCTCTGGTGAGTTCATCTAGTCGAGCATTTATTGCTTCTTGTCGGGCCAAATTGGCTACACATTCATCTTGGAACAATTATAAAAGTTGCTACAATTGTTGCTGAATAGGGTCCCCCATAACATTAGGCTTTGATACCAAATTGATACAGTCCCTTGAAATGGATCGAGTTACGGGACGGTGTGTGGAAGGGTTTGGCTTAGTTTGAGGTACACTAGGTACTTGGGCGAAAGGTTTCTTTTTTCGACCTATATTTGTAGTACTGGTTCGTTAAAAAGAACCTGCAAATCTCTTGAGTTTTAAGTATTCAAAAATTTGAATAGATTCTAAACAACCTCTTTTATTAACTTCACTCATTTTTAACTACAACTTAGTGGAATAACCACCCTTAAAGCAAGAAAGTGAAAAAGTGGAGACACAACCTCCAATAACATGAAATAGAAAACTACCACTAACAATAAAATAGAGTGGAAACACAACCTCCAACAGCATGAAATGAAAAACTACCACTAACACTAAAATAGGAACCACAATGAAACTGTTAACAATAAATTGCCAGCAACCAACAGCAACCAATTAGATATGTTGATTTAGTTTATACCTTTCATGTGTGAATCCCTTGTAAACTAAAGGATTATCTGATGTGCTAACATTGCCCCTTCTGTTTCGTTTTGTTGGACCCCTTGGCTGTTGACCCACAGTAGGTTTTGTAACCTCCAGACCCTTTCCTTTGGCTAATGCATCAGCCTCCTCATTTGCAGAATGCAAGATGTGGGCAATCTCCCATTGACTCACCTTTGCAAGCAGTTGATGAATTTGGACCCACTTTACCATATTGGTTGGGTCACTCTCAAGTGAGAGTTTATCAAGTTGATGCCACAACAATAAGTATTGCTTCTTTGGCAGCAAGTAACTCAGCAAAATTAGAGTCACTTTCCCCTCAAAATTTTGTTTCTCATTCTTTGACCTGTATAGTTTATGACAATGTAAGGGATGGAAACTTATCTAAAATCCAAAAATAAGTGAAAAACGGTCCAAAGATGTGGAGATCTCTTCGCATTATTCCTTGAATTATTGTTGCGTGTGCCGGTAGTACTGAAAGGAAATAAGTGCTAGACATGACCATGGAAATGACGCGTTAAAGCTAAAACAAAGTTTACCCATGGGACGTAAGTTCTGCAGCTCAAAGGCTTTGGAACTTGCAGATAAACTAAGTAAATAAAATAATATAATATAATATAAAATTAATGTGTATGGACAAGACAGAAATAGTTAATAAGACACTACAAAGGAGTCGTAACATGTTGATAAAGAAAGCAGATGGAATTTCTGGAAATTACAGGTACAAAACGACGTAATTTTGAGCACACCAAGTCAAAAGGATAAAAGGGTCAGCTGGCTGCTTCTCAACCCTCAGCGAATTCATTATGTGGTGATTCTTATAATGGTTTGTGTTGTGTTGTCTTATACACATTATGAATTGTGACGTTATTAGTAATTGAACGGGTCACCAACTCGACACCTTCATATTCATAATTTGACGTGAATTAAGACATTTAATAATATTTTTTTAATATAATATTTAAATTTTTTTAAAATATCAAAAAATTTTATTTTTTATTTAATCATTATTTATTTTAAATCAAATAAATTATTTATTATTAATTAAAACGTTACTTGTCATTTTATACTACATATGTTAATATGACATAATAAATGATGACATTAATATATAATATTTTCACCTTTTACGTTAATATCATGTGACATTAAAAACAACAAATAAAATTTTAATTAAATTAATTAAACATTAATTATAAAAACTTAAAGATTTTAAAATAAAAGTAAAAAAACTTAATTAAACATAATAAAAATTTATTTAATATTTTGGATTGATCCAGATATTAACATTATTTTTGCTTTCATCTTATTTTTCAAGTTAAAAGTATGTAATGGAACTTGAATTACTAATTCACAAGAACCTGAATTACTAATTCAAGTTAAAGTATGTAAGCCTAAATATTTGATAACTTGAAATTGAAAATAAGCTAAGAATTGGATTCACAAGTAGTTTAGTCAAAACTCAATGGCACTTGAACTCATCAAGGGGAGATTCACCATTGAGAATCCTCTCCCAACTTATTTTTCTATGTTTACATTCAGCATTTTTCCCCACCAGGGATAAACAATCTTGAATCAGCCTAATACAAAAGGAGTAATATATAGAAAAATAAGTTGAGGTTAAAGGCTATATACAGCTTTCAGCAGGGACAATTCAGAAGGGGCCTATGCCATCGTGACAATATTGCTATACAATCAGAAGACTGGTTTCAATTTCATCACTATGCAACACCATAAAGATTAATAATGATACAGTAATACATTAAAGAAGCATCTTGTTGTAAAAAAGAAGTGATGCTTAAAGACAAACTAATGAGTTGCAAGTTTACACCTGAAGACTTGATGATGCGCGGTAAATTTCATCAACATATGCCGAAGGAACATAAACTGCTTCTGTGAGTGAGCTGTGGTTCCATCCGTAAAATATATATATCAATGACCCTATAATCAGCCAGATTGAAACGCGGATCCATGTGTCAACTCTGTTGAAAGGGTATCATATGGGTTATCAAACATTAAAAAGACAGAATATCAGTAAGTTCATTTCAATGAGAGGAAGAGAACATTGTATTGTTAAGTGCTCACCCAAGACTAATCAGTAAGTATGTGTTAATCAAAATGCAAGCAGCGGGTAAGAGGGGAACAAATGGGCAAAGGAAACCTGAAAACAGATGAATAAATCAATTCATAAGCCTATAAAGTGGCAGTGTTTTAAGTTAATAACAGCATTCAAACTCCCCTTGAATAAAAATTCTTCATGCCTTTGATAAGAAAAAAGCAGCATTTGACATATTTTCCTCCAAAAACTATTCCACTTGGTTTTTTAACTTTCAAAAAAATTCCAAAAAGACCATCAAACTGGTAGATAACAACTCAATAACCTTTGCAAAGGAATAATCTTAGAAGCTTTAAAGCGATCTGAAAGAATTAAAGATGAGAGACATAAATACCATGCCCTGATCCTAAACTCTCATCCATGTTCATTGCATAAAACTTGAACATACCTCCTGTGTGCCCAAAGCTGTGCCTTGCTTCATCCTGGTTTAAACATACCAGAACAATCAAACTGCACAACAGAATAGCTGCACCTACTGCCCCCAAGGTGAAACGAAGAAGGCTGGTACAACCAACACAATGGTTAAAGGCATAAGAAACCTTAATTGCAAACTATGACAGATCTTACTTAAGGTGTCATTGCACACTGAAGAAAATGCTCAACCTTTTGATCTTTTACGCATCAATATAAAAGAAAAGAAATAAGATATGTGGCCTATAAACCTTAAGCACATTAAAATCATATCCAACCATCCTGAAAGTTCTGAAATTAGAGTTCCAATGTTTCACCTCAAACTGAGTTAAGAAGACTCACCCAATAAAATTTAATCAATTAAACTGTAAGAATGAACTACAGACCCATATCAGACCTTAAAGGAATTGCAGATAGATGTTAGCTTGGTAAAGACCCTTTAAAACCTTCAGCAAGAATATATAATTACATGTGCATGTGTCTGTGTGTCTGCGTATATATAGGGCCCCAGTTGAACAAAATCACACACACAAAAAACCCCAAGTGATAGTGAAGCCTTATGAACAGGTAGTTGCAACATAAAGTACAAACTTTCTCTTCTTTGAAACTCTATTATGATTTGTGAATAAGGCATAACTCATGTCATGTTTGTCATTACATTGCCATCCTCCACATGATAGCAAGGTTATTGTTGGTTTTAATGAAATAAAAATTCCCTTCCCACCATAATGCACCCAATCAAACATTTGACCTCACATTAGTGAGATGCCTCCCCAACACTAAAGCTAAAGGCATTTAACTTAAAATGTCCAGTCAGTATGTGCATAAGCAATAATGTAAATTTGTGAAGGTAGCCTGAGCTCTTCAGATTAACCACAAATTACTAGTCCAGTCAAGCATGGGATATGAGTCAGCTCCCAGAGCTTCTTCAAATATTTTCTCCTGGGAAGGGGAGTGAGCTTGCGAATGACACCACCAAGCACCAGATAAAGAAATTATTTAAGTAGAAGAGTTCCAAAAAGCTGACAAACCTGGGAAGGTATTCAGCAGCAGCCGCAGATGTGAGAACAAGAACACCTATGCAGAAAAGGGCTATACTCCACATTGCAATTTTCCTCCTCCTCTGTTGATTTTGTTTATCTGTAGATGAATGTGAAGCCAAAGCACTGAAGAAGTATTCTAAATATTCAAGGAATGAATAATACATGTGTTAACATGCTTAAAAAAATGCATTGTTATAAACAACAAAGGCTTTGCAAATTTTGAAAGCAAAAGCAATAAAGGTAACACACATTCTGGATAACAAGAAGGAATCCAGAATAGACCAGCAAATGTCTTTGAGGAAACATGCCAAGGACAAGCACTTTTCACTTCTTTGACTATGAAAGCTCTCTATTTAAGAAGGGATTTCTGAGGGCTTCTTTATTAAACAAATATAACTTATATTTAAAGTGTCACAATCAAAATTTTCCTTGCATAATTTCATTCATGCTGAGCCATGGCCATCTGAAACTTGTATGTCTTGATATTACCTTCAGTGATTTGCTTTTGAATAAGAGGACATTGAATTTCTGCTTCCCCATCCTCCAACTGATGAGAACTTTGCTCAACAATGTCAACAACACCGTTAAAATTTTTTCTTCCTGTCCCCTGACTATCATCATCGAGCTGCATTCTCACTGAATCAATAGACTGTTGAAGTGATGGTGGAAGTGGCACCTCATCTGGAGGAGCATATCTGAGTATTAAGATTGAAATAGCAACAACAGTGAATGCAAGCAGAGTACCTACACTAACCTGCACCAAAGATGGAAAAAAGTATGTCATGCGACACTACTCTTAAATCAGAATCATGCTTATCCAAAGAGACATACATTCTTTCCCATGTAACATTTCTAGTTTAAAGTTCATAGGCATGACTCAACTTACCATCCCTGACAATTGTGACACATCCATAAAAAAAGCCAATGCTGCAGCAAGGGTACCAGCTGTCACTGTGCTCTTTACAGGAACTTGGGTGTGTGTACTGATGTCTGAAAAGAATGAGGGTAATAATCCATCCCTAGCCATTGCCATCAAGAGTCGTGGCTGAAGAAGTATAAATATGAAGTCAGTTTTTGGAATTACAAACAAGTGCAAAATCTCTAATTTAACAAACTTATACATCACTGCATCCTCATGCAAATTTAGAACCAGTTAAGCAACAATAAAAGGATGAACCAAATGTTCACTCAAATGTTAAGTTCAGAGAACCTATTTTTGCTTAAAGCTACTTTGATACTTTTCCCCAGTCAAGTAGTTAATGTTCAATTATGATTGTAAATTACCAACCAGAAATGCCAACATACCTGAGGAAAAAGAGAACCCATCAAACTTGCACAGAGAGCAGTAACTGCCCCAGCTGTGACTATGTATCTAGAATTATAAATATCAAACATGGAGTTCAAAAGTTAGTTTTGCAGAAAAGGTCTTAATGAATGAACAAACACAACTAACTACCAAAAGAATATAATGCTTACGCAGCCCACTGCATTCCATTGGCAGAAAATGCTGAGGAGATAGGGGTGTCTGGATTCAATGAAAAGTATGGAACTAAGCCAACAATAACAACTGATACAAGCATGTACAAAATGCAACATAGAGACAAAGTCATCCCTATGCCCAAGGGCAAATCTCGCAAAGGTCTTTTTGCCTGTCATGAAGGGGAAAAAACAAAGATAAAGAAAAAAAAAATCAGAATTAGACCAATTTCCTATAATAAGCAGCCCTGTCAGATTATAAGAATTCATTTTATGTAAAAGGAAATGTCAGCTTTCATCACATATGAAAATCCAATTGAGAATATACTTCCACTTGCACACAGGCACAGATTGCATACCTGTCATCCAGCTTGTTCTAAATACATAATCTCAAACAATAACAATCCTAAAAATGAAATCCTATTTTCTAAAAAAAATATATCTATAGAAAGAGAAGGAATAAACATAAGAGAGGTATGTTCAGAAAAAAAAAAAAACAAAGACTAGCACCATTCTCAAAAAAAGTGAATGCTGGAAACTATTACAAGTAGTCATTTACATATTTTACATAAGTTTGTCATACAAACTTTTTATCCTAATGATTGGGCCATTTATAAGAAAAGTAGGGTGGGAAGGTGGGAGGACAGATGGAAACAATAGATTATGGAACAACCATGGAGTTCACCAGTACCATTCTTCAATTTACTTCCTTACCTTACACTTTGCAAAATCTAGAAAACTACTATATTATTAAGAAATTCAAGTTAGCAGATTTACATTCAACATTTGATCTATCAATTTAGCCTAATAGAACATCTTAACTCGAAGGTCACCCTGATGCAACTTAGATGTACTGAGATGATTAATTGATGGAAAAGATAACAACTTTCCATGCCATATGAGAAGTACACAAGTCAGGTAAAAGAAGTATCTTTAAGAAATCTAACAACAGAATCATGTGGTTTCCAGGGCTAGTATCAAATACCATGAAAGCACTAAAGATTCCTGAAGAATTCTTCACCCCCATGCATAAAATATTTGAAAATCATATTGCAAGAGGCAAATAATAATAATTAGCACTCCCTTGAATCCAGCATCTTAAACATCATCCAATTTTGATATTTTAAAGGGTTTGGGTTGGAAATCTTAGTATTCAGGGTGCTTGTTCTATCTATAATATATGAAAGATAATGGCAGGATGGCACCTAGAAAATTTGGTAATACCTCTTCAGCTGCAGCAGTAACTGCATCAAAACCAATATAAGAAAAGAACACAACAGCAGACCCTGCAAGCATCCCATTTACGCCAAAGGGGAAAAACCTGCAAAATGAAAAGGAATACATAAACAGGAGAGTAAACCATGCACAACTTAAGCAAAGTAGATCGAAAAACACAATAGCTACCCGCTGTGAAGTTCATAGCCAGCCCATCCAGTCTTGCAAGCCAAATATCCACCAGCTATTATGATGAAAAGCATGGCACAAACATTCACTGTTGTAACAATTGTTTGTACCAGTGAACTCTATAACATCAAGTGTTAAATGAAAGCAATCAGAAAAATTACGTACACATAAAACACAAGGACACACAAAACGAAAAAGAAAAGCATTACAAACGTGTTCAGCTATGGGTAGTAAACCAATAGGCTACCTCCTTGATTCCAGCACACAGCAGAATGGTGACAATAACAACTAATACTGCTGCACATGGATCCACCACAACACCAAGCTGAGGAATAGTGTGACGGACCAAAAAAGCAGGCAGCTTATCCTCACCCCCAAAAAATAAGGCCTGAAACGTACAGCACTGAGGATGTTACAACATTTGTGTGATGTGAGGTTCTCCCACATGTTCAGCATTGTACATACAATAAATTACACCAAATACTTAGAAGTAAATCCTCACTAGATTTGGAGATATGCCGCGAGCAATAGCAGAACCACCAATTGTGTATTCCAGAATCAAAGACCAACCAATCAACCAAGCAACACTGAAAGTATCCACATTGCTTAGGTTACTAAACTTAAAGCAGATGCAAAACATGGTGCTATAACTGATATTCTGGATCTTGTCCTCAGTTTATTAATAACTGCAAGTAATGAAGTATATTGATTCTTCTTTGAGGAAAATATAAAATGATCCAAAGGATTTAGATTACCTTTCCCCGATGCAGATGTATGTATAATGGTAGGCACTCCCAGCGGATGGACATCGACTAGCAAGCTCTGCATAACAAAATGCTGAGAGAGCAGCTGCTAATCCAGCAATTAGAAATGAAACAGTAAGAGCAGGTCCTGTGTGCTCTCTAGCAACTGTTCCAACTAGAACATACACTCCAGCTCCAATGGTTGTCCCTACTCCTAATTAACAGTACATACATTTAACAAATATCAAGGTGTGTGAACATCGAAACCCCACAGTCACTCTAGTTCATAGACAAATAAAATCCTCAAAGAAAACCAACCCAGAAACCAGCAACCACCCAACTGAAGGGTTAAAAAAAGAGAAAACATAAACATATTCATATGCCTATATGGCCAAATTCAACAATCTCAATATACAGTCACGCTACTTCCATCTCTATGATTATGACTACTTCCTTCAAAGGAGAGAATTCCATCTCCATTATTAAAAACTACTTCCTTTATACATAGATTTCACAGAAACAGCCAACTTTTTGCTTCAAAAGAAAACGAACGAAAAACGAAATGACATAGTCAAACTGATATGCCCGATACAGCAAAATTCAACGAACTCAAACTATGTAACAAAATAAGAAAAAATAAAATAAACCCAAGTTCCAAACAGCATTTTGAAGTTAATAGCAATAGTAATACCAATGGCAGTAAGGTCAAGAGCAGATAGTTGCCTGGCTAACTGGTGACCTTCTCTCCTTACATGAACTGAATCAACTTGTTTTCTTCTAACTAAGCTTTTTAAACCCTTTGAATACTTTGAAAATAGTACTTCACTCCTCTTTCGCATATTAACGATCAAACTTCAAAAAACAAAAAAAAAAGCTCTTGCTTTTTTGTTTCTTTTTTACCGGTTCGTTTGCTGGAAGAATCAATAAAGAATAAAAAGATTGAGTTTTCGATCAATTTGCAAGAAACCCATCTGCCCCAGTTCTCATTAATGTTCAAGAAAACAAAAAGGGCAGATTTTGATATTGGATTTCTTTGCTATTTGTATAGAAAACTAAGCTGACAGAGAGAGAAAGAGAGAGATAACTGTTGTGGAGAGAAACGTGCAAGTGATGGTTGCGTGTGTTTTTATATGACCCGCTAAAAAGCCCGTACAACCGCAACCTCTTCCGTTAATAGTACCATTTTCTTATAGAAATTTGGAATAGACAATCACATCTAGGTTCATCCAATGTTTATTTTTACTAATTTATTTAAAATAATTTTCTTTGCTTAAAATCATAACTTGAATTAAAATTAAATCAAATTATATAGGTTAGAGACAGACTACTTCATGTGGACCAGAAGAAAGCTGTATGTAAATGCAGATATAGACAAAGTACAGATCAACAAGATTGTTCAAGGGGTTTTTTTTTTTTCTAATTTATGTAATTTACTTGTACAAACTCTTAAGCAAATGATACTGTAGTCCATGCACTGTACCGGCATATAGCAATCATCTAAGTACATTGCCACCATAATTTAGTCACTGTCACAACATACCACATCAAGACCTGTAACATTAAAAGAAAAGAGAAATTCACAAGATAGAGGCAAATGTTTCCTAACTATTACTGTTCCTCTCATTTCCACAGTTTCTTTTCTTTTCCTTTACCCCCATCTAATGTCCTCAATGTTAGTTGACAAACAATGTACCCATGTTTCCAAACGTCATTCTTCTTGCCTGGGGCTCCCCTCGCCGGCATCACCACCTTCAAGCTGTACCCACAAGCCTCGATTTTGTTCCCCTCCGTTTTCCCAGGTTTGTTGCCTTACACTCCTGTCAATCGTATCACCACCATCAGAAAACTGTGCCCACACGCTTCGGCTCTTTCCTCCACCACTGAATTCTTCCTCACATCCTGCAACTGTCTTGAGGAGCTCTGACTGCAGTGACGGGCAGTTTTCTTTGAGATACTCAAAACCGTCCGAGCGCATAACAGCTGCATCAGATAGAGCAGTCAGTAAAGGTAGCACAACAAGTTAGAATGCTAAGGAAAAGTAGCTTATAGTAATAATGAAAACCTTAAGCTCCGCTCTCGATTCTTGGGTTTTTCATTAACTTCAGGAACTCCTGAAGAGCAAAAAACTTTATAAACAGAATATGCCAAAGTTGTTTAAATTTTAACATCATTTGACATGTCAAATTGAAGTCCATCAAAATTAAACAACTTAACAATTGACAGTTTAACATGCATTTAGTGAAGCCAGAGCAATCATTTCACCAACTGGGCAGCATGACAGTTTCCAAAGACCCTACAATCCATCACCCCTACCCCCAAAAACGGAAAAAAAAAAGGAAAGAAAAAGGCCTGGAGGACTCATTCTTAAAACATAGGGACATAAGAGAATGGCTACACAATCTTATCTGACAACAGCTTTGATTATCTGGAATTCTGGACACCAACCTTATCCATGGACGAGGCAGGGCCAGGCTTAGGCTTGAAAAACATAGCCAAGGCTAACCTTAAACAGGCCAGGTCTGCAGGCTGCCTGGACCATGAACAGAAAAAATGACCCATCTAAAGAACCAAATATTAAACTCTTTTCAAATTCATTAAAAATCTGAATGCTGAGCATCATCTCAAGACATTTTCAGATCTGAATACAAGTAGACTGTAATAAAAGGGACACCAGACTTTGCCCAGCACATGGCAACATTGCTCCAATGTTCTATATAACATAATACCTGGAAAGGAATAAATAAAAAAAGAAAAGGAACTTACCGACAAGATTTTCAGCAGCAAATTTTAAGCAAACAGATTTTAGATCCATAGCATGATAACGATCGGCCAGGGCTAAAATATTTGCAACTGAGTTCACAGATATATCCTTGCAGAGTACAGACTCACACATCAGTCTAAGTCTAGGCAAGTCATATTTGTCCGCTGCCGCCAACAACTTTGAAGCTAATGCATCGGATACAGATGGCATACAAGATGAACTAGTCCCTAAGAACTCCTCATCGTCAATAAGAGTATCTCTGTATATGAAGTGAAGCAAAGCCTGCCCAACGCACATGCTAAAGAATGTTAGGAAAATAAAAACAACCAGTCAGACATTAGGCTCTAGTGCCATATCAAGTGAGCCAACTTGAATTTTTAAGCAGCATTACAACCAAATCCAAAGGAAAGGGAAATAAGGTGGAAAATGCTACCTTAAAAACCTTAGGCTCCATATCTGTAACAACTATTTCGTTATTATCTTCTTCCATCCTATCAGAAAATTCAGCTTCAAATACAGGAGACCGAGAAGCCAATACTAACTTGTGAGCATGGAATTTTTCCCCAAACACATTAAAAGTAATATCTGAACCTTCTTCATTTTCCAATAACATGCCAAAATGGGCCCCAATATCAGACTCAGGGACCTGTATGGGGTGCAATCTTGGGCAATCAATTTCTGAAACCACAACACCAACAGTGCAATTTATTTTCAAGCAATCATCCTTGAGGAAATCAGATGTTTCAAGCATAGCCCGCCTGAAAAAACGCTTGTACCCCCTGAAAACAAAGAAGGCATCAAATTAATTTCAACCCTTTGAAAGTGAAAACGAGTCAAATGTCCAAACTTAGGAAAGCAATTATTTGAATATTAATTCCTTCAAATAAGATAGTGGAAAAGGAACCATGGTTCCAAAAGAAGTGAGGCAATAATTCACTAATACTAGCAGACAGGCCCAACTGTAAATTCGGTAAACAGTCAGTTTTGCAGTTGGTTATAGATGGTAAATGTATATCTTACACATATCTCCCACGTTCTATGACGAAAGAAGAAAGAAAATCAGTAGAAATAGGTAATAAACAACTACCATTATGATCTGTACTTATATTTTTTAACAATTAATGATAGGCAGGACAATAAAAGACATTAAGGCTAGCAAGCTCTCCGTTAAAGATACTTGCTATATAAAGCAATTACATGGTTATGCGTTACAACTGAAAAAGTGATTGGGACAAACATCAAAGGTGAGAAGCTTTTAGGAGAACAGATTCCCAACATGGTAAAATTTTGTTGATCAAGAAAACAACTGAGTAGTGAGCACAATCTGTTCAGATTTCATCTTATGAAGAAATAATAAATGTTAACTTTAAAAGATAAAACATCTAATGATCCTTAAAGGTACAAAAGGTAGCACATTCTGATATGTTATAAGTGGACCAAAGTATTTAATCCAAGAGATACGCTAG
Source organism: Theobroma cacao (assembly GCF_000208745.1). Classification (NCBI taxonomy): domain Eukaryota; kingdom Viridiplantae; phylum Streptophyta; class Magnoliopsida; order Malvales; family Malvaceae; genus Theobroma; species Theobroma cacao. The sequence goes on from NC_030854.1 coordinate 34,272,221, forward strand.
TTGTGTGAGGAAAAAGAAAGCATATATGTTCCTCCATCTCCTCATCTCCTTCCTTGCACTCCTCATAACATACTGGCACCAAGAGAAAAAGAGAGATGAATGGCAGCAAAAATCTATAGAAAAGAAGCATGATTAAGACACTGAGATAAGTTATTATTTCCTGTTTCATGTATAGGCCGGGAGAGACAGATGCATAAGGGAAAAGCAAAATCATTTATCATGCCTCTCAATTTGCATGAAACATCAAGAAGTTTATGGAAGTGTAATGCCTGAATGTGGATATCGTTGCTGAGAGGCATATTTCTGTAAGAACCTTTTTTTTCTTTTTGCTGTACAAATGGGAGATGGATAATCCCTATATTTTAATACTTCCCATGAACTCTGGTGCATCAATAAGCTGGATCAGTAACTTGTTTGCGCCAACAGTTCTTCTGCTATCTATTCCTTTTGGTTTAACATTTCTTATTTTATTATCCTTTTAATCATTCTGTCCATATCCTAGTTCTATTCACTGTTTTAAGTTTTTTTTTTTTCCTTCAAATGAAGTTAAGTCCATTCTAGTGTCAAGGTGAAGTTATATTCCCATCAAGAACTTATGACAGAGTTTGCATGTCATGACTAACCAAAATAGACAGACCATTTCTTTGTTATTTTACCACTTAAAACAAATGCTTGTTTTAAGAATGTTTCCTAACAAATTTATTGATGGATCTCTAAAAATCGTACCATCAAATTACTCCTCCATTAGCATGCAGAGTCAAATACCTGCATTGATAGTTTAGTAACTTATGTTTCAGAAAACTTAAAGAGTAAGATGTGGCTTTGGCCAAAATGAAAATTCTATGAATTTATGATCCTGGATTTTAGTTTAACATGACAATCACTCCTAAAAGAGATTCCATTTTTTTCTGGCAAGATTATTTGCTTCAGTAATGCAGCAGACACTTCATCTTCAATTTGACTCAGAAAGAAAAGTTATATCATCTTTGGATATGCTTAAATGCACTTGCAAAATTTAGAGTTCCCAGCTATACTACTCAACATACACATCTACAATCCATTCTAATTAATCCCTTCTATTAATCAACCCTATCTAATAATCCCAATTTTCATTCATTAATAGTACCTTTTTTCCCTTATTTATTTTCTTCACAAACCTCTTTAAAATTCTGCCAAAGTATCCATCACAATGCTCAAAACAAAAATTAACAATTACAAACCAAACAACTCGAAATTATCAAAATTATCCTCAATTTTACATGGTACAAGAGAGAGCATTATGACTCAAACCTAATATCTCTACTCCCCAAGCCACCCTTACCACTTGATCTAAGGCCAAAAGGGAAAATTACCTGAATTTTTAATGCATTAATCATACCCTTTTCATCAAATAATCATTTCCCATTCACTTCCACACCTTCAAAAGCATCAGTCTTTTCACATATTTCCCTTTTTTTAACACTTATTTCTCTAACACTGTTCCAAAAATTCTACAAACCCAGCAACCAAAGCAATCCAAAGAGAAATAAAATTGCACCAAAAATTCAAAAAAGAAATCAATCTTCTTTTCCTTTTTTCAATAACGTTTCTTTCTCTAAACCTTATTTCCCAAACATATTAGCAAAATTCCACCAAAATCCTCAAAAAAGAAAAAAAAATTAATCAAGATAAAGAAATACCCAAAAATAAATAAATAAACCACTAAAAAAAACCAATTTCTTACCACATACTTCCCCTATACTTGAGCGTATAAGGGCCACTTTCAAGAGCACGATCAAAATGGCTATGAACTTTATGTTTCCCTTTCCCACTTTGGTCCAAAAGGGTTAGCTCAAAAAGAGCTCTAACATCTGTGCCTTCGCTGGCTAAAGCTACGAAAACCGAGACATAAGTCGAATTATCTTCTGGATTTTTACCGTCAGGATAAAAGTAAATTGCCCACTGGTAACCTCCGACGGTGAAGCTCTCGCTGGCTATGTGTTTGCCTACGCCCATGCCTTTGGCTAAGGAATAGCCTTTAATCGTGAAACGGTGGGAGCCGTTTACGGTCTGGGTTACAGACCGGGAGCTTGTTGGTGAACCCAACGGTGAAGGCATTGGGTTGGGGGGGNGGGGGGGGGGGGGGGGGGGGTTTCTGGGATTTTGGCTGTTTCCTCGGGAAAGTGAGGGAAAATATAAGAAAACAGGAAATTATGAAGCGTTTTGATTGCTGGGAAAGGACGTCTCTCGGTTTTTACCTTAAAAATATATCTTTTTGGTTTATTGCTTTATCTCATGGTGTGGAGCGAGACGAGACCTGATTGATTCGGAGACCAAGGTAAAAATGGGCCGGAAATACAGTACGGGCCCAGGAGTTGAATGATTTTATAAACAATTTATTTTTTAACTAATAACAAATATATATGTATAATGTATTACCATCTTATCATTCAACAGTAGATTTATTAAATTAAATATCAATTAATAATATTTTTGTCCCTATATGAAGTCAACAATTTTTTTAAAAAATCTGGATTCGTTGAAATTTTTAGATAATATAAATTTGAAAATAAAAATATTAAAATGCGCTTACTCATAGTATCAATTGGACTCAATAACTTTTATCAAGCCTAAATTATATAATTTTCAAAACTTTTAAGTTAGTGATTTATTTATACTTTTATATAGACATTATATTTAGACTGTTATATAGACGTTATCAATTACATTTATATTCGATGTGAAATTAAATATTACGAAATAAAAAATTGAGATAAGAAAAAACCGAAAACACGCTTTTATAACTATAAACAAGGAATCAAAGCCTCAAATAAAAAGATTAATTACAACCTTAATGGTATAGATGCACAAATGAAGCAGAAGAATGAAAGAACAATTTATATGTTCAATTCATTTCTTTTTCCCATTTCCTAAGAAGTAAACCATTCCCATTAGTCTGAATTTTGCCCCTTTCGTTTTCAGGATTTCACATGTACCAGTATCTAGTCGTATTTTTAGGCATAGGATATACCTTATGAAGCTCCAGAAATTTTGCAAATACAGCAGCCGAAAATCTAATTCCAGTTGCAATTAATTAGTCAATGAAACAAATCTGCCCTTTTATCTGCAGCATCTGTACATTATGCAGAAATTAATCTTAACTCATACAAGGATTTCTACCGCCGTCATATTGTTAGAAAATTTTTCAGAAAATCAACATGATGCAACAGAAACAGTATCATTCCTAAAACATTCCCCACAGTTCTTTGTTGCCCTTTAATTTCCTAAGATAACTTTACATTAGTGGTTCAATAGTTAACATTGTTTTCTACTCAGTTGCTACCAACTGAACAATCTGAATCGACTGTTGCTTCCTTCATTGTCCTCATCTGTAGAACTTGTTTTGCTCCCCACTGATTCGTCTGAACTATCACATGGAAGGAGTTTTATCCTGCCAGCATGCTCAGTCATCCAATCAGTGAATTCTGGCGATGCTGCCAACTGTGCCAATGCATGCCGGGTCGATTCCCGACTGAAATCCTCCCATTCTTGCTTTGTGAATTTCTTTCGATATCGCGTCTTGTGAAAGGTTGAATAGTAATCTTGATGATCTATAGCAGCTTCACCAAGTGGTGATGAAACCACACCTGCAACATTAAAAGGAAACAAGTCAAACAAGTCAATCAAATCAATAATATTAACCAAAACATGAAAGAAAAATAAATGCTGCTCCACGAAAAATGCACTAGTATAAAGTACCTTTTACAGGAGAGTTACTCCATACAGGTGAAGTCTTTGGACTATTCCACACCTTCCTATTAGAATCCATTCTTGGACTCCTACTAAAAAATTCAGCACGACCATGCTTTATTGTTCCCTGCCTCGACTGGTGCAGCCAAGGACTCCCGTACCCTGAACGTGGTTGGTGCCTGAATAATCAAAATTCATTATTCAAATAAATCATGGCTATGAATGAAAACTTAGATTTACCACCATTTGTTGAATTTAACAGTCAATTAGACAGTGTGATGCTATAACATTTCAAAACCTTATAGAAGTTGAGTTAATTATGGTAATCTAAACAAAGTAACTGAGTTAATTATGGTAATCTAAATAAAGTAACTGCTTATGTGCATTTCAAGAAAAAGAAAAGGGGAATGCTTATGTACTGCACCACCCACCATGTGAATGTATTGAAGGAGATCCAAACAAACTCAGGGGCAGTCTTAATATATTGGTATGACTATTAATTGAAATGAACAAATTCAACACGATACTGATACTGCACAGCAAAGACATTAACAGCATAGACTAACAAAATCATTGGTCTTCCAGCAGATACATATACATGAAAAACATAAAAAAGGAACCAAACGTGCTATGTTTAACTTACATATGGCCATTCCTTTTTGCTGAAGTGATAAGATAACAGATAGCAGAACAAGAAGCCACTGCCACCATTGCCAGCTGAGTGTCAAGAGTGCTCTGGAAAGAGTATAAGAAGAGTGCAAGACAAAAAAGAAGAAGCATAAGACACCACTGCACCTCAGATTGAAGATACTAATACTGTTCCCTTCTCCAGCTTCACAAATACGATTAGCCAATAATAAATTTTGCATAAAGGACTACTTTGCATCAGTAACAATTTAAACATCAATGACCCTTCACTCTTAAGGGATATTATTTATCTATCTAAGAGACACAGCGAAACCAGCAGATGGCATGCAAGTGCATTTACTTTGGATGTCAGGGCAGGTGAAGAATGGCTGAGCGGATCTAGTTAAAAGTAGCCCATGACAAACACCTAACACATTTAAGCGGGCAAGGCTAAGTCATAGAGGCACACAATGCCAGGTCCATCTCAAAATAAGTGTCCAACCTGAAACCTAAAAGCAGCTAATCAACAATCTAATTATAATTTTTTAGTTCCTATTAAAGGAAAGATTTTCAAAGGGGGATCAGTCAATCAATTTATCCTTCCTTGAGCAATTGCTTGGTTATTACCAACAATACTGTATTTGACATAATTATCGCCAACCCTCTTATAGGTCTTTTCAGAAGCAACCTCCTGCTTTAAAGGAAGTCCCAACTAAAGAGGAGAAAACTTGCTACATAGCCTAGGTTGCACATCAACTAATACAGCCACCACAAGTAGGAGAAGCATACCTGGAAAATAAAAGTAGTTGCAAGGATGCGCATGGCCCATTTTACAAACTGGGCAACACCAACATCAACACTTCCATCTTTTGAGATCACGAATTTCCTTACAATCCAGTACCCCAAAGCAGCTCCTGAAAGGATAATTCCAACCAATACAAATATAGCAACCTGTAACCAAAATAAGCAGAAAGAATTACTTCGTCCACTTTGAAATACCACCATCTTTTTGAAGGAAAAAAGAACAAGTTAACCACAAACAAATTATTAGAGAATAAGAATCACATGCACATAAATAATAAAGTTATTTCTTTCTCCATTTTTTTTTTTTGTGGACAATAAAGGGAGGGAGCCATATTAAACATCTTGTGGTGAAAAACTGAACTCCAATGAGGGGGAAGGATGAAGAACTGATTCAGCTGAATTTAATGACCTACCGGATTATGCATCTCTTCACTCAGCCCAAAATTGACAAGGATTGAATTTACCAACGCAGACAATTGATGTAAAAGAAAAGATCCAGCTCCAAGCTGAAATAAAAATAAAACAGTAAGCTTATCGGCCGCACAAAGTAGATGATATATTAATTAATTAATTAATGAAAAGAAAGACTCACCATTGGTACATATACTGTGAGATAGAAGATATTTTTCCTTCCTGTTGGCAGCAATTTCATTCCCTGCTTGGTAAAATGAAAATCATACACACAGTGAAAAGTCAAAGCTAAGACAGTAAAGGCACTGGTGTAAATTAGAAGTGGTAAATATTTATGGAAATCCATAACTAGTAGTTGCAAGGTCATCCCACCATAGTATGTCAACCAATGAGTATCTGATGAGGAAGCATTAAAGTTGATATTCAAGCAATTCAATTAATGAGCTCTAAGTAAGGAAGTAAACTGATAGACTGCAGCCATAAAGTTGCACAGCACTGGAACAATGATATAGATCCATGTTCTTTAAAATTCATGGAATCAAAATCGGTAGCTTCTTGCAATCAACAGAGTAAGACAAAGTACTTCAAATTTCAAAAAATATATTCTATGATAGCATTGAGATTTAAGAAAAATTAGTCAAAATAAGAAGGAAGATTTAGTTGAAAAGCAACAAAGGCATAAGGAAATTGTGGAAGAAAGCCAATATACCTGAAAGAGAAGGATTATAATGACAAGAAAAATGCCAATAGCCATTGAACTGCTGTAGTAAAAAGGAACCCAACTGCTGACAAATGGTGCCAACAGCAACAACACAAATCCCAAAGCTAGAAAAAAAAGCCGCCATTGCTGAAAGTCTGCAAAAACAGTAAAGAATTAAGGTTAAAACTAAAGTTAAAATTTCAAATAACTAACAATCGCCATCAAAAGAAATATATATTCTTTTAAAAGAAAGGCAAATAAAAAGATTTATACCTTCTTCAACAGCAACTGTGACAGAGCCAGACACTTCGCCGATAAACTTCACATCAATATATCGATCATCATAAGGTGACATGACAGTGTGCCATATCCCCTTTTGCACCGCCTTCCAATCATCATTCTCACACTTGCATAATCCAAGTGAAGCATTCCTGCAAGACTTTGTCAGTCAGGCCCAAAAAGTCACAACAAACTTTTGAAGTATGCTCATGCATCGCCTAGGTGTCTTTTGTACATGTGTGGCAAATAGGAGACAAGACGGATGCAGGAGAAGCAGAAAGCAGATGCAACAGTAGATTGAGAGTCAAGACTTACTGATGAAAGCAAACTTGTATTTTGCTGTGTAATCGTTCTGGTATTAAGACAGATGGAGCCAAAGTAACCCGAAAACAACTGGCATAACTCCCAAGTTTTAACCTTGGCTGACCAGAAACTTGAACTCGATCACATAACAAAACATCTTTGGAACCACGAACAGATGAATGCCCAGAAAGGGGCGTTGGGGTGACATCTAGGGCTGGACTTGCCAAGTCAATGCCTGAAATTTAAAACCCATGATAGGTGAAACCACACAAACAAGCACAGCAAGAGTGCAAGAGAACAAAAACACACACAGCAAGAGTGCAAGAGAACAAAAACACATGAACCATAGCCATACATTATAAATTGCCATCGACTAACCAACATATCCCCATTCCCCGCTCTCAAATTGCTTTATACATTGTCTATATGGCAAAACTATAAGACACATTGATAGGGTTCAGTTTTTTAATTAAATTAATTACAAAGCATCCGCTCATCATTCAATCCAAACATTTATACAAATAGTACTAGAATCCTCCCATACCTATAAGCCCTTCCAACCAAAGTAAACAGCATCCCACATGTGACATGTCTAAACTTAGTAATTTATTTATATTAAAGCTATCGTCTTTCTAGGAAGGCCTAAAGAAACCTGTGGGAAACTGATTCTCACTGATAAGAAATGAGAAAATTAAGTCACTTTTCTCAGAAGCCAAAGAATAGTATAGATAAGTACTCGAAGAGGGTTTTCATTTATCAAAAACCAAACTCTTGGTTTTCTTCTGGTTTCGTATATTTTCTCGGGAATCAAACAAATTGAAGCATTACGATTCAGAAATTCAAACCAAACAATGAAGAACAGCCCGTTTGAAAGATAAAACTGTTCCGAAAATTAAAAAGAAAAAACCAAAACTAAATTCGCTAAACCCTTTTTCCTTTTCCATCATATAATCAGCAACCAAATAGCATGCTACTATCTAAAGTTTGAAATCCCATGAGGAAAATGAAAAAATAAAAAATGAATAAAAAGAAAGATACCTTTGAAGTGGGTGGTCACATGAGAAGCCCGTGCGAGAAATAAGAGAGGGAATAAGAAGAAGAAGAGGAGAAGAGGAGAAGAAAAGGCCACCATCGTCAGTCTCAGCCCCTCCTCCGCCTCTCTTCTCTCTGAGTTAAATGAAAAAGGCAGAAGGGAGCTTGAAAAAGAAGGCGAAAGGAAACTTTAAGAGGAAAGCGCGCTTTGTTTAATACCAACTTCAGCTACGTGTCACGTCCGCGTAGCGTAATTTAACATTAACTCAATACTAATGTTAAGACACGAATTAGACACGTGATTAAATAATTATTCATTTTTTGTATAGATATTTATTTAGTTTTTACAACTACATACCAACAATAACCAGTAATTATGTTTCAGGTAATAAAATAAAACAAATTGCATAGAAAGTTCCAAATAAAACAAAGTTGCATTAAATTTTACAGTCTACAAATCTAGCAAACTTGAAGTTATGTTGGAACACCATAAGATAGAATTATAAAGATTCATTAAAAATTAAATGAGAAGGCAATTACTAAATTAAAGTAGTAATAAAGTTAGGGGTTATGCACTAATGTAATATTTCAACATTCTTCAAACACATATGACATATATAAACCCTTTCTTTGACCTATTGATAAATTAACAAAAAAAGCTAGTAGCATATAAGGTTTTTTTTTTATATATAGAAGGTAGCAGCTTATAACTAATTATTAACAAAATGATAAATAATGTAGATTCCAAAAAAATTAATAATATATTATGAATTTGATCAGTTACTAAAATTAGATTCAAATTTCAATATGTGTTTCAATTTTGAAAGCATCAAAGGAAAGAATAAGTGAGCTATTCTTTAAATTCACAAATTTGAATTGGTTAATTCCTCTAAATGGACTTGGAATGGTTTTAGCTTATAATTAATGTAATTTAAATATATAAGTAATACTTTTATAAAGTTATTCATCTATTAAAAAAATGTAAATGAATTTTTATTAGGAATAATACTAAAAAAAATCTCTAAACTATTTAAGACAATTTAAATAAGTTCTTACTTTTTTATTGTATTTAATTAAGTAATTATATTTTTATTTTTTGATCAAATAACCTCTGATGACTAATGATTTATTAATCATCATTAGTCAAAATACCATCTATCATTTTATATTTATATGACAATGATGTGACATTAACATAGATGGTGAAAATATTATATGAGCATGTTATAATGTCACATTAGTATGATACATTATAATCAATTATGACTTGTGAGTATACCATATGACATTTTGACTAAATTAGTCATTAATCATAAGACCTTAATTAACTCAATAAAAGTATAATGATTTATTTGTAATTTGGTTTGAAAATAAACTACAGAGACTTAATTGAACATAATAAAAGAAAAAAAATTTATTTAAATTTTCGTTTAAAGTTTTTTTAAGTATTACATATTTTTATTATTATATTACGTTCAATCAAGTTTTTATATATATACCTCAAATATTTGACTTATTAATTGATGCATAATATTCCTGCTTAGAGAGCAAAGTTCAAATCCCTCTTTCCCAAATTAAAAAAAAAGTTTTTATAATTTTATTTTGTAACAAATAAGTTTTGTGACTATGATTGATTGACTATCAATGAAAAAAAAATATTACTTGTTATTTTACGTTAATATGAAAAGTGAAAATGTAATGTGGATATATCATTATATCATGTCATCATTCATTAAAATATGTCAATATGTTACATGACGTAAAAATATAAATATTATTTTGACTAACAATATTTATTCAATCATTAGTTATAAAAGTTTATTTAGTCTAAAATAAAAATATAACAAATTGATTAAATGTAATAAAAAAATAAAAATTTATTTAAAAATTTTTAAATAGTTCAAAATTTTTAAATATTATGTATTATATACAAGTCTTTTTACAAAACGAGAATAAGAAAACTACAAAATTACATAGTCTTTAAAAAAGTAAAATACTTCAATTTTTTTATGTTTTAATCGAAATTCTAAATAGATTTATTAGTTTTTGAAATAGGCATTACGTTTTAAAGAAATATCTTCAACTAAATAGATAGATTTAGTTGTTAATTAATTGTTAGTATTTTTATTAATTTGATGACGTGATAATATTAAAATAATAAATTTATTTTTTATTAATTTTAATTTTTTTTATTAATTTTAAAAAATAGGTGCTCCTTGAGGAAGTGCTCCTAGGTGCTATTTTTTTATTTTTTAAAATAAAATTTAAATTAAAAATAAAAAAATATTTTAAATTTTTCATAAATTTTATTAATTGTATTTACATTTTTGGAATGGAGAATATTTTTTAAAATTTAATAGACCTGTTTGAAATTTTAATTAAAATTTAAAAATTTAGAGTATTTTACCTTTTTTAAAATCATCATCAATTCTCAAATTTTATTAATTATTTTATTAAAAGAAAGAGATTTAAATTTTGAATTCGACGTTAGCCAAATGTTCATTATCTAATGAAAATTAAAAATATAATGGGTTTAAATCAATCAAATTTCATTAATTCTTTATTAGGAAGTAATCAACATTAATCTTCAGAGAAAAGGAATTAATCAACATTGCATTTAAAATGTAATTGACGTGAAACTATAAAAAAAAAAATCCTGCAGTTGGATAAATTAACCAGGACCCACATATCCAGGTGGAAAAATAAACTAGGACAAGCCGTCAAACTAGCAAAGATCAAAATCCAATTAAGGAAACAAAAAACAAAAAAGCACAAAAAGATATTTCTTATTGAATATCCAGCGACGAAGAAGATAAAACATTGAGCTCAACTCTCTGTTCAAAACCCAGAAAAAATAAAAAAATTCGAACCTTTTTCTTTTTCATTTTTCAATTTTTTACAAGTAACTTGCTTGGAGGTTTTGGATTGGATGGGAACTCTCACGAGCTGTAGTTTTAGCGCGGTGAATTTCCGCTCCAGTTCCAGTTCAATCTTCCGCGAAAGAGTTCGCGTCGAAGTTTTCGAGTCGAGGAAAGTGAAGAGGAATTTGTGTCTTTTGTTTACAGGAATAATTTCCAAGGAAGTTTCACAGGAAAAGTTTTTCAAAATCAGATGTTTTAGCGGCGGTAATAATGATGACGGTGATTACACCAATAATGATGGAGACGTTAAGGAGAATAATTCTTCTTCATCTAAAGAATCCATCGTCACGACGGCGTCGCCGACAGGAGAAACAGCGCCGGAGGAGAGGAGCATCGGCAATGACCCGCCTCCGTCTGTTTCCTCAAGGGTACGGTGTTTTGCTTCTTTTTTATTGTTGCATTTATTAGTGATATTTTAATAGTTAAATTTTAAAGGCATAAATTTAGTTGCCATTTTGGGCGAAAATTAGTTAAAAAATAAGTGCAAAAAATTGTTTTAGGAAAAAGAAAGAAAAGGAGAGAAATGTTCATAGAAAAATTAAATTATCATGGCAAACCAAATGCCTGATTTTACTGTTATATAGAACAATTATGTTAGAATTGCTGCTGCGTCTTTGCCATCTATTCATTTTTAATTGATTCTTTTCAACAACTTTTAGGGAGCAAAAAACTAATTTTAAAAAGCAAGTAATATTTTGTAAGTAGCAACCAAGTGAAGCTTTCTTTAATATGAACGAATATATGTAGCTAAATTTTGTACATAATAATGGGATGAGTGAAGAGAGTGAATGTTTGTGAGAATAGTGCGTGTTTGTAAGATATGCAATGACATTTATGATTCTAATATATCAATGCTTTCCTTTTTTCAGCCACCAAATATAGCTCCTCTTGGATCAGGCTACAGTGATTTCCAAATTGATTCTTTTAAATTGATGGAGCTTCTTGGACCTGAGAAAGTTGACCCTTCTGATGTAAAGCTCATTAAGGACAAGCTTTTTGGCTATTCAACATTTTGGGTAACTAAAGAAGAGTCATTTGGAGACCTTGGTGAGGGCATCCTTTTTCTGGGAAATATAAGAGGAAAAAGAGAAGATGTGTTTACCAAACTCCAGACTCAATTGGCTGAGATTATGGGTGATAAATACAATCTTTACATGGTTGAGGAGCCTGATTCAGAAGCACCGGACCCACGTGGTGGGCCACGTGTTAGCTTTGGTTTATTGAGGAAAGAGGTTTCTGAACCTGGGCCAACTACCCTTTGGCAATATGTGATAGCTCTTTTGCTGTTCCTCCTGACTATAGGTTCCAGTGTGGAGTTAGGTATTGCATCTCAGGTATTTCATTTTCGTAGAAACACTTTGACATTGATGCATTGATCTATAGAATATAGAAGAAGTTATATTTTCTGCATTTTTCTGGATATACCATCTTTGTCAATCTGGATATCAGATATTGATAGTGTGCAATCTGCTTTACAGATAAACCGACTTCCTCCAGAGATTGCGAAATACTTTACAGATCCAAATGCTATTGAACCACCAGATATGGAACTACTATACCCATTTGTGGAGTCAGCATTGCCCCTAGCATATGGTGTTTTGGGGGTTCTTTTATTTCATGTATGCGTATCCATGCTTTTTGATGGTTTCCAGAGCCAGTTTCCCTTTCCAGTTTTAGATTTGCAATTTGTCAATTATTAATCAGTTTTGTGTCTGATATATTTTATAAAAATTGTATGCCTATATGTAACATCACCAAACTCGATCTATTTTAGCATTTACAATGCACTTATGTTTGACTTTTCTATTTCATGAATTTTGTTGCCTGCAGGAAGTTGGGCACTTTCTGGCTGCTTTTCCAAAGAAAGTAAAACTAAGCATTCCTTTCTTCATTCCAAACATTACTCTTGGAAGTTTCGGGGCAATTACTCAGGTGAGTGTGACTTATTTCCTGTATGGCAACTCAAGGTAGAATGCTATGTCTGATTAACTTTAAATATTTTCTGTCTTCACGAGGTGCACTTGTTCAACCATCTGATGGTTCCCTTCTTGTATAAATAGGATATTCAAGCCACAAGACGCACAAACTTAATTTGTAGCTGTATGGGCTACATTGAGAATTGAGCAAGAAATTCATAATTCCAATGTCCCACTAACTTGAAGCCTTTGTTTCATGTGGTGTAAACTGTCCTTATATGATCAGTAGTGATAGATGTGTAGTTGTTATGGTTTCTTAAGTTAAGCATATTGTCTTGAGATTCATCTTTGGATGATTCAAAATATCTCTCTCAACAAACTTCATTCTTGTCACTGTCCCTCTTACCCCCTCTTCTCCTCCTTAGGGTCAAAATGACCTTGTCTTTGTTTCCTGAAATATAATATCTTATTTACATTTCAGGCACAGCATAGATATTATATTCTTGACTGTCAAATATTTTCCTTGACCCTTTCTTCAGTTATTTTCGGCTTTATCTCTCTATATCTGTTTTCTTGGCTTGACTTGATACAAGGAATGAGGAATATCCAACTGAAATATTTTATCTTTTCAAGTGCTATCTCTGAAGGTGTTCCTCAACTCTTACTTCCTGCAGTTCAAATCTATTCTTCCTGATCGGAGTACAAAAGTTGATATTTCCCTTGCGGGCCCATTTGCTGGTGCTGCACTGTCCTTTTCCATGTTTGCTGTTGGTCTGTTGCTTTCATCAAATCCTGATGCTGCTGGGGACTTGGTGCAGGTTCCTAGTATGCTGTTTCAGGGTTCGTTGCTTCTTGGGCTCATCAGTAGAGCGACTCTTGGTTATGCGTATGTCCTTTTGCTTCAACAGCTTTAAATGCATGAGCTTTGATGAAATCCAAGGAGCCAATGATGTTGTTTTCCACTATTCCTCTTGGATGAATCTAAAAGATGTAGCATGTGAGGTCATTGAGATCTTATTTTTGTGATGAAAATATTTAATGGACAAATTACGTTGTCAATGTGCAGGGCAATGCATGCTGCAACAGTATCGATTCATCCTCTTGTGATTGCAGGATGGTAGGGTTTAATTCCTGATTATCTTCTTACCTTAAATCTTAGTCTGGATTTCTCGATATGCTTACTATACAAGTTATCATTGCAGGTGTGGCTTAACCACAACAGCTTTTAATATGCTTCCTGTGGGATGTCTTGATGGTGGCAGGGCTGTGCAGGTACCCTATTCTCTCTATCTTAGAGCTGCAGAATTATTATTCTTTTTTCTCCCTTACTTTTGCATCATACTGATTAGAGAGAACGGAAGAATTAGCGTCTTCAAGTCATTAGCCTTTTCTCTTCTGTGCATCCTCAAGCTTTGATGATATCTTGGGATAATCATACCATTACCAGGGTAGGTTGGTAGAGAGAATATAGATAATAGGGTCAAATCAGGGATAGGGATAGAGGAAATTTAGATTGAAGTATAAGAAACAGGGGAAACAAAATATATAATTTATGGGGCGGTAAGCCTCCTGCCACTTCTATAAAGAAATTATCCTTTCATAGCCTAAAGGGAAAATGTATGTCAACAACTCTTCTTTTCTTTTAATGCTCTAATAGTTGAGTATTTCTATTATTTGTCATAAAGGCCAATTGCTAATACGCATATTGTTCTGACATGTATAGGTACTCTAATTAGACTGTTATTTACGCTCCAAGTGTTATAAACAAATTGAGATATGGCAACTTTAATTTGATCATGCATGAATTAGCTTTAATTATCTCATTCTATGTCCAAGATTTATGATAGACACATTTTTTTCAGGGTGCTTTCGGAAAAGGTGCATTGGTTGGGTTTGGTCTGACAACTTACACACTGCTTGGATTAGGAGTGGTATGTGCCTACTAGTTAGAGTCATCCTGGACCGTGCATTATAAACCAATTACCTCTATCTTTTGTATGATGCAGCTACTCTCTTCTATCTTATTTGCAGATTGGAGGACCTTTATCACTTCCTTGGGGGCTCTATGTGCTGATATGTCAGGTATGCCAATCAAAACTTAGTAAAAGAATTTAAAAAGTACAATCAAAAATCATCTTTCTGATCATTTTACTTTAATCACAATCGCTCAGAGGACTCCAGAAAAATCCTGCTTAAATGATGTAACTGAGGTCGGAACGTGGAGGAAAACGGCAGTTACAGTAGCTATTTTCCTTGTTGTATTGACGCTGCTTCCTATATGGGATGAGCTAGCTGAAGAGCTAGGTATAGGCCTTGTAAACACATTTTGATATATGTTACTATTATGTAGGATATTGAGATAGAAATTTTAGTAAAGCCAATTTTGATATAAAGCCATATGAAATTCAAATAATAGCCAAAGCAAGTCATGTTTTCAATTTGTATCTGTTCTTGTACATCATTCTCCTTATTGTTTTGCCTTTTCTTGGTTGCCTCGTTCATCATTTTCTCTTCATTGTTCATAATTTTTGGTTCCAGATTCATTGGAGTATTAAACCTTTAAATTGGTCTAACATCTCCTCAACAGGATTTCTTTCGTTCTCTTTCATGGTAATTGTCGTCTATTAGATATGAATGCTTGGCAATTGATTGGCATCGGCAGTGATTCGTTTGAAGGATCATTCATAATCATAAGCAACAATGCAAATTCAATAGCAAGTTTTGAAAGAAAAAGAAAATTGAGGCCGAAACAACAAATTCAATTGTAACCATTTTCTGCCATGGCGGACCCCTCGAGAACTAGCAATCATCCCCCTCACCATCACCAACTCGCCGGTCCCATCACTCTCCATCGCTCCCCCGACGCTTCCAGATCCATTACAAGCCTTTCCATCCCATTTCACGACACAGTGGATCAGTACGCTTTTGCCTACTTCATCTGCACTCCCTTTTTAAAAAAATCATTATGTCTCCTTCTTTTCCTTATTTGAAGCGCCAAATATTGCCGGCTCGAAGTAAGTTTGGTGTTTGTTTAATTTGAACTTTAGAGCAATCACAATGTCCATTTTTCTTTGTAACGTTCATGCATACTGAGCAGCAAAAATAATTGATTTTAATAGTTTTAGATATTATTACAAAAATCATAATTATTATAAAATATGATTATTTTTAATAGTTTTAAGTATTATTACAAAAAATACAATTTTAGTAATCTCACATAGTTTTAAAATTTAAATAATAAGTATCCAAATATTATTCATTATTTTAAAGGACAAAATTTAAAATTTTATATTAAAAAACATGTAAGTGTACTAAATTTTTTAAAAATTTTAATCAATACTTTATCTTATGTATCAAACATTATAATATATTATTTTTTCATCAATAATTTTGACGTCGAAACAACAAATCCAAATGTAATCATTTCTTTTAGCCCAAACTCATCCCATAATTAGCAGCTCTAACGTTCTAAACCGAAACAAACCAAACCAGATCACTCTCCGGTCTCCATGTTGCCGCCTCCGCCCAAAAAATCGCACCTAAACGAACTAGCCCCAAAAAGCCAAGGCTTGAACCACCCATTGTTTCAATGCGCAGTCCTGATCCTTCCATGGCTGAACCCTCAAGAACTGGCTACCATCTCCTTCACCTGCAAAACCCTTCACCAACTCGCCCTTTCCGTCACTCTCCACCGCTCCCTCGACGCTTCCAGATCCTTTGAAAACCTTCCTATCCCATTTCACAACACAGTCGATCAATACCCATATGCCTACTTCATCTACACCCCTTCTCAAATCATCCCCTCTCCTTCTTTTCCTTATTTACAGCGTCAATCTTGGGGACCCAACAACTTACTGAGTCAACTCGGTCCCAACTCGTCGCAAGGTCAGGCTCTTTCCGGGTCGAGCTCTTCGGATGCTGAAATGGGTTGTGCTTATTTTCAACGGAGTCGAGTGGCTGATGATTCGATGTGGGTGAGTGTGGTGGGCGAGTCGGCGTGCGTGTGTGAGAGGTGTTTAAAGGTGACTGAAGATAATGTGATTGGATGTCCGTGCATGGAGTTGGAGGGGGCCGAGTGGATGGGGATACTGAGTGAGTGTGGACCGAGTTGCCGATGCGGGTTGGAGTGTGGGAATCGGCCGAGTCAGAGAGGGATACGAGTTCAGTTGAAGATTGTGAAAGATGTAAGAAAAGGTTGGAGCTTATATGCTGCTCAATGGATTCAGCGGGGGCAATTCGTCTGTGAGTATGCAGGTACCTAATTTGAAAGTTTAGCCTTTTTTTTTTTCCTTCAGTTACATATATTTTTACCCCAAAATAAATTTTTTAATATGAAAGGTTGTGATGATTTACTGTTTTAGTATCTTTCTCTCAGTTAAATTTAGTTGCTTTGTCAGAAGAGTGTCACTTGTATGTGTTTTTTTGGGTAAATTGATGATTCTTAAAAGATGGCTCTGTTTTTAAGAATAGAAGCATGAGTTTGGTCAGGGCTTAATGCCAGGGAAATCCTTGAACATTACAAGAAAACAATATGATGACTTGTAGAAAGCATAGAAATTTTGAAGTTTGAATATATGTATGCACATAATATAAAGACAGCACCATCACAAATTAATAATGCAGGCTACATGATATAATATTCTCCTCCAGCAATGCAGCTAGCTTTCTGTTTCTCCCCCTTTTTGCCCCACGCTATTTTGCTTCATGTCACCAATGTGTAACAACTTGCTATCTTTAGCAAAGTTGGGGTTGTTAATTCTTACTGATCAGGCTGATGGTTTGCCTTGTATCATACTATCATCCCCATTTCTGCTTCCTGGTTGTTGCCGTTTGCACCTTCTTGCTTTCTGGTTCTTACTGTCATACGACCTTAATCTTTCTATGCTCTGCTAAACAGAAAGCCATGTTAGTGTTATTGGATTAATATTGGTGCTGAATTTTTACATGATTCAGAAAGCTGTTGCAAACCTAACTGGAGACAACATGCTGAGGCTTTAATTGTAATTGTTTCTTCACCTCCTCTTCATCGTCTCTCTTTAGTTTTGTTCTTTGTGCACATCATTCAGTGTCCTCAAAGCATTTAGAAGAACAAGCTATCTAGAAAAATTTTCTGCGAGAAATATTTTGGATGGAAGTAATTGTGTCTGTTATTCCTCAGTTATGCACAGCTGGTACATGATTTGTATCTTTGGAGATCAGTCCTTAAATGCTGTTCTCTTTGCAATTTGGTTGGATAGGTGAGCTTTTAACAACCAAAGAAGCTAGGAGGAGGCAACAAATCTATGATGAACTTGCTTCAGGCGGCCACTTTTCTTCCGCTCTTCTAGTTGTGAGAGAACATCTTCCATCGGGGAAGGCATGCTTAAGGATTAATATAGATGCCACAAGAGTCGGAAATGTTGCTCGCTTCATTAACCATTCTTGTGATGGTGGTAATCTATCCACAGTACTTGTGAGAAGCTCAGGAGCTTTGTTGCCTCGTCTTTGTTTCTTTGCTTCAAAAGACATAAATGAAGATGAGGAGCTCACTTTTAGCTATGGGGAAATTAGAGTTAAGCCTAAGGGCTTGCAATGTTTCTGTGGAAGCTCTTGTTGTCTTGGAACTTTACCTTCAGAACATACTTGAAAGCACCCAAGCTGTCATTAACAGAAAGCATTGCTGCACAATTGACTGGTGATGTTCACAAAAGGTATATTGATTGTCTAAATGTATAGCTATGCCCAATTGATGGGCTAATCTTCTGCTGTGTCTTTCCAAGAGAACCATGCTAGAGCCTTTGCTTTTTGACAGTACAAGGAGAGCACCAGGACTTTTAACTTTTGAATGTTTAAGAATTCTTTACTCAAAACTCTAATCCCTCAGTGAACGCAAAATTGAAGTTCATCCTTTTGACAGCATAAATTACCTAGCTTGCTAATTGTACTTGAATAGCAACAACTTGTGATCTTTTTCTCTATCTGTTAACTGTTAACAATTTTGTAAAATTTCGTTTGTCTCAGAAAATCTACTCTGTCCTGCTCTCTTACTCTTCTTTTCTTTTCTCAAATACAGCTAGAGAATGTCTGTTCTAAGATGTCATTTGTTGTAGCTTGGTTGGCTTGGCATGGTACAAGTTCAGTGGGAAAAACTATTCTCAGTTCCATTTTTGTATTACTCAGACATAGGAGTCTTTCTTTTTGTTCTGTAACGAGTATTAGAAGAATTATTACTAAATCTAGTAATGAAAATGAAGCTGAAGAACGCAAATAAGATGTTGCAATTTCCTCTTATATAAATCGTTACTACAAGAAAGGACTAAAGGCTGAAACTTCACAGCTTGGAACTTCACTCATGGCATGACATCCTTGCAAGTTTGGTAGCAAGCTACTAATCCCACACGCCACGGGCAGCACAAATCTTGTGCCCTCCCATAAAGACAACCCTCCTCGACTCTTACAAATGAACTTCTCATTACTTTCTTTTACCATTTTTATATAATCCCCATATCTAACACCTTCATTAAACTACTAATTTAACCATGACCCAACTCCCAGCTCAAACAAAGCCACTCCCTTTGCACGTGCCCCTCACACCACCCAGCCTCTTCCCATTTCACTACCCCTCCACCAACCATAACGCCCCTGCTCTCTTTCTGTATTTAGTTTTTATATTATAAAGTGTTTTATATTTGAAAAAAGACAAAAGAAAAAGAAAGACAGAAAAGGAAGCTTACCACAGTTCTCTTGGCAACCCCATTCACGAGACAAACGTGCCCTCCTCAACATTTTTTCTCACATATAAGCAACCAAACTCACCACCTTTCTCATTTGCGCTCTCTTTTTAACCCCAACCCTAACACTAACATCCCTCAAATGGCCGAGCCACAATGCCATGGCATGTCTGAAACTCGTAGGAAGGGCACCAGCAAGCATGCGACCATGCTGGTCGAGGCTGATGAGCCGGTGGTGGCGGCACCTGCCCCAGTCCCAGCAGCACCATGTGGGGCATGCAAGTTCTTGAGGAGGAAGTGTATTAGTGGGTGCATATTTGCACCCCACTTTGGCTCAGACCAGGGTGCAGCCAGGTTTGCTGCCGTGCACAAGGTGTTCGGAGCTAGTAACGTGTCGAAGCTCTTGCTTCACATTCCGGTGAACCGGAGACACGATGCTGTGGTCACGATATCGTATGAAGCTCAGGCCAGGCTATCGGACCCGGTTTATGGTTGTGTCTCAACCATACTTTCTTTACAACAACAGGTTAATCTACACATGCATTACCATAGTAATTAGTTTCTTCCTCTTTGTTGGTTTTTTCAATGGAAGCCAATTAAATCTTTAGAATTTAAACAAAAATATCAAGGGAAAAAGACAGGAGAAGATGATTGTTTTCAGGAAAAAGTTTGCAAAATGATGTTGGCTAAGTTGTTTTCTTGCTATACCTACATCTTCTTTTGAGTTGCATACTGTTTGAAAAGGAACCAATGGACCCTGCGCCTTCACGTTTTTCTCATTCTATTAGCATTATGCTGGACCAAATTAAAGGTCATAATTATTAAACAAATGAAATTAATCTACTTTTTTTCTTTATTTGGGAAGAGAATTTCAGCGATAAAAAGTCATGCACTAATTGTTGAGTTAATTATTAAGACCTTGTAATTACTTACCTTACAAGAAAGTATAGTCACATATATTGAATTTAATGCTTACATATAGACTAGGCAATATGAATTTAATATTGAAACAAGACAAGAGTTGCTCTCTGCACAGTTTTTTGTCATAAAAGTGAAAATCATATTATGATCTTCCTTAAATTATAAGGAAAATTTTGTTATTCACAGCAAGATATTAAGTTATTTGTGCTTTAATTATCGTTAGCTAGGTTAATGTTTAAGTTTTCTTTACCAACTATAAGATCAACACCAAAAGATTGTTCCAATGATTTCTTAGTAAAAAAGTGCTAATCTGACCAAAAATTTGCTAAAATATTCTTTATGATTGCTAAAAGTAATTCATATATATTCTATTTGCTTATAGTTGATAGAAAATCATTGTGATGCTTTTTGCAGGTAGCTTCTCTACAAGCTGAGCTAGCAATGGTGCAAAACCAACTGATTAACAGTCGATTTGCCATGGCAAATGCCCTCCAAAGCTCCCAGCAACAGCAGCAGCAACAGCAACAGCATATTGGATTGCTGCAGCCAGCATACTCAAACAACTCCTCAGCTTCCAATAGCCTCATCCACATGAGCAACTTCACCTCCAGTTTTGACCTCGTGGCTGAAACTGCACCATCCTCTCAAAGCCTGGACCGTCTCGATCAGCTCTCCAGGCCATGCCATGACGACGAAGATGATGAAGAAGAGAGCCGGATTCCGGCCATTTTCCGCCAATGAACTTATTCACCGAAGATAAACTTTAGGATTTTTTTTGTCTTTCCTTTTTCATTTCCATTATAAAATTAATAAAACTTTTATATATATAGAGAATACATATGTGCCATGCCCATGCAGTGCTCCTCAGGACGTTATATGCAAAACCATTTCTATTCGTATATTATCATTCCCAAAAGCATAACATAAACATATATACCAAGGTTTATATGAGATATTAATATAGGTGAATGACAAATTAATGGAATAATCTTATATTTTTCCTACTTGCTTAGGTTAATGTAAGTAACAAAAAGGAAAGAAGATAATATGTACAATTAAGAAGAAAAACCAGAAAAAGAAGAAGTACAATTAGTCGGCAATGATGTGGCGAGACACTATTTGCCCGTTCCAAAACTCACCTGACCATGCAGTCACATCATCACTACCCCATGTTTTCATTTTTCTTTTCCCTAAAATCGACTTCGTCCTTTTCCACGTACAAATACAAATAAACCCGCACTCCCAAGCTGAAGAAGAGAGAGAGAGGGAGAGAGAGAGAGAGAGAGAGAGAGAGAAGGAAAGGAAAAAAGAAACGCAAGCTTGACCTCTCTTTTGTGAAACCCGGGAAATCCCAGAGACGATTCTTTCTTAGATTTCCCTCAGATCTCTTTTTCTCTGTAAAAGAAACCTGGGTTTTTGTTTTCTTTTTATTTTCTTTTGCTTTTTTCTGTTGGTTGGTTTTAGAAAAGAAGGAAGCCTATGTCTACCCCAGCAAGGAAGAGGCTGATGAGAGACTTCAAGAGGCTCCAGCAGGATCCACCTGCTGGTATTAGTGGGGCTCCTCAAGATAATAATATCATGCTTTGGAACGCTGTTATTTTTGGGTATATCTGAATTTTCTTCATTTCTTTGTCTTTCATTTGCTTCTTTTTTTCCCTTTTTGATTTGGTTATGGTTTTTGATTTTTGATTTTTTTTTGGGCAGGCCTGATGATACTCCTTGGGATGGAGGTAAAAATTCGTTCTTTTTTTTTTGTCTTGTTTTTCTTGAACCTTATTAATTTTTAGTTTTGTTTGTTATGCAATTGATGGTTTCTTATGGGCTTTTGTTGGAATTGTGTAATTTGAACTGCATTAATTATGTAACTTTTGTTGGAATTGCATAACTTTTTGGGTTATGCAATTGATTATGTTGCTTTGGTCGTTTTACCTTGAAATTTGAGCTGTTTTGTGTTTTGCTACATGCATGCATAAACTAGCATACATAGATCCATAATTCAGACGCACATGATTTACTTGAGTTGGTGAAGATGGAGTGTAGTTGAATCTTTGTGGAATCTGTTTAATTGTCCATGAAGTATTTGTGGTTTATGGCTTTGGAGTTTATTTTAGATCCTCATGTGTTTTCTATTGATGTGGATGCTGATTAATGTGAATTGATCATGGGTTTTGGCTATTATACCAATTGCACTTTCTCTGCTTTTCTTTGATGCTATCTGCCTTTGAATGTTTGTTTGGTCAGTTTAGTTCCAAGCATTAGCAAGTCACCTTCATTCCATTGCCTATTTGTTTAAATTTAGGGGTTTTCTTACCCTGTTACCTGAAATTGTTGCTGTAACTTGTGGAATTGTTACGTTTAATAATTGGAACTTGAAACTATGACCTTTCAAATGGTAAAATTTGTGGGAAATTCATTTTGTTGCTATGACTTGGTGCTTTGAGTGGAAAGACTGGAAAGAGAGTTTTAGGGGCTTGGGTGGGTATGATGGGGTAGGGTTAGCAAGGTTAAGACTCAATAAAATTGTTGACGTTATGGTGTATAGAGATCTCATGTTTTCTAGTATCCTAGTTATCTTGTTTTCTATTGCCTGGTTATTCTTTCAGTTTACCTTCTAGGTGGTATTTTAGTTTTCATGTTTTTAGGATAATAAATTAGTTTGTATTTCTCATGTAACACGAGGAATTTCTTGAGATTTCTCAGGTACGTTCAAGTTGACTTTGCAGTTTACAGAGGATTATCCAAATAAACCTCCAACGGTCCGGTTCATCTCGAGAATGTTTCATCCAAATAGTATGTACAAGATGTTGTTCATTGATTTTATTTGTGGCCTTAGCTGCAAATTGTTTCTGTTTTGTTTCTTTTACCATCTAATGATCAGTCATGGTTTGATCAGTCTATGCAGACGGAAGTATTTGTCTGGATATTTTACAAAATCAGTGGAGTCCAATATATGATGTTGCAGCTATACTCACCTCTATCCAGGTGCAGCATTCTATGCCTTTTTACCTTTTTATTTACTTTCTGAAGAAATTTTGTTTCTCATCAATGGCTTCCTTGACTGTGATGTTTGCCCTTTGTTGAATTTCAAATTAAAACGTTATGAGTTATCTATGTCTTTACATGAGTGGGTCGTTCACCTTTGCTCATCTGATTTCTGCAAAAAAACCATTGATGCAATAAGCATACTTTTGATTGATATTCTGGTCGTCTCAATTAGATTTTTAATGCATATCAATTTGAGAAACCTTAATTGAAATTTGTTCAGTTATTAATATTTACTGCATAGTCATTTGACTGTTGCTGTGTGCCTGTGTTCAGTGTTTACGTTTTTTTTTTTTGAAGAAAAAAGATAAGAGAAAGGAAAGAAAGATGTGACATGTAAAACGTACAAGGAGATTCATTGACAACCTAGGCACATGGCAAACATAAAGGTTTAGAAAAGCCAATGATTGGGCTCCCTGAAAATAATTGAACCGTGGAAGCATGACATGTCAAACTTTAGTCCTTCGGAAAGGACTGGAGTGGTTGTGAGGGTAATGCAATATAAACTACGGATGCAGGAGGAGACATGTGTGCTAAACATATAATGCTGTATATGCAGGCTGTAGGGTTATGTACTGTGATTTAATGGTAGGCCAAAATTTGGAAATGGGCAGGGTGTCATATTCCTCTTACCTTTTATTTTTGTTTATTTCTCCTTTTTAGCTGCCCTACAGTATTTTGTCTCTGAAGAAAAGTCCAATGTGTAGTCATTATCAAATTTCTTGTCATAGGTAAGAATGTCTTGGTGCTTTAAACAAAGTGCTTACCCATGATGGACCAAACTTCAAGGATTGAGGTGTTCTCCCTGTATACATAAAAATGTCCTCTTTTTATCATGTGAGTGCAGGTGGTCAGATGTTAATAGTATAAGCTTGTGTGATCACTCATAGCGTTGTTTGACCTGGAGTATCAACAGACTCAATAAAAAAAAAGAGTGACCTATGTGGTCCTAGTGGCATATGTGCATTTAGCCTTTAATATATTTCAAAGAATTTTCTATAATGCTAGTGGACTTGTATGTTCACTAACTTTTTCAAAAGATACTTGAGGGAATGGCATCAGGCACTATGGCCTGAGCTTTGTTCTGTCAACTCTCCTTCATTTTCTAACCAATGAAAGTAATGAGTCATAATGTCGGAAAGGGTGCTGCCCTGTTACGTATTTACCTAGAAGGGAAATATACAAGAGAGCACCAAAAACTGTTAACAAGGAGATAGAAACAAGTCCAATTCTTTTAAAATCTAAGGTATATCTGCAGAAGCCAGCTTTTTAGGAAGGAACTTGAATATCAGAAAAATAAGAAGGAAAGAATTAGTTCCGCATGGTGGGAGCCCATGCTGTTTTCAAATTCTTTGAGTAAAAATGGGAATAACATGCATATCCTTCCTTTGTGGCTCCTTTTTAGGCTTTATTGACTCTTTGCAGTTCATATTTCTCTTTTTCATCTTTTCCCTTGGTTGACGAATGACTCTTATATCCTTGGCATCTTATCCATTTACTTTTCAAAAAAACATGGGAAGATTTGCGCCGATGACTATAAGCCGTGTAAAGTAGGCAAGCCTATGTCTTTCAACCCATGGTTCAGCATCCTTGTCAGTAGGCAGCCAGTATAAGGCTTTGCACATTTTGGCTGAATTAGTTATGCCATGATATGTTTGATCAAGTTTAATCATTTTTACGGTGGATGAAGAGATCTAGGATGCTTGCTGATCCTCACGCAGCTTCATCCTGTGATCAGTCATTAAATTATTGCATTTGATTGGAATAACTTTGAAATTTGTGATTAAGTTGTAGTGTTCTGATCAACATTAAGCAAGCATTTGGAAAGTGGGCTCCAATCAAGACTCTGTTGTGTATAAATGGTTTCTTGTTAACTGTCATTATGCAGTTTGATCAACTTAGTTTGCTTAAAAGTCGAGAGAGGTTCTGAGCTAATGCAAATTAAAGGTGCTAACGACATTGTTGTGCTTTTGCCAGTCTCTACTTTGTGATCCAAACCCAAACTCTCCAGCAAACTCTGAAGCTGCTCGTATGTTTAGTGAGAATAAGCGGGAATACAACCGAAGAGTGCGTGAAATTGTGGAGCAGAGCTGGACCGCTGACTGAGTCCAGTAAAGCACCAGTAACCTGTGTCATTCTGTGAAAATAAAATATGCTGGTGGTGCTTGTGAAGTTGAAGACTGTTTTCCGAACCTTTTGTTAGGGATTGGAGTACTATAGTCTGTTTTCGTGTGCATTGTGCAAAGACGATTTCTTTGAATGATTTAATTTCTGCCTCTAAGACAGTTTTGCTTTTGCGGATTTCTGAATGTTGAATCCTATTCTTTACTCATCTTTCTTGTAATGTAGCTGTCAGTTTCTCTAGTCTGTATATGAGTATCTTTGTAGTACTAATGTCCCAGGCAAGAGAATCCTTGCTCTTAGAGACCGAATTGGAGGAGCTTTTCATTGTAATTGAGTTAGTAAGATAATTCAAACAATGTGAATGGCTGCTAGGAACTCCTGTTTTGCTTAAATCTAGTCAGATTTGCTGGTTGTTTTGCTTATCTTTGTGAATAACATGCACTTGTGTTTTGAGTTCATTAATGTTGGGTATAATGTGATTATAAACGTTTTGTTTTGCATTTCCTCCTACTGCCATTAATACTGTGGACCCCTTTCTGTAACGAATGAATGAGATGTAAGCTGCATTTTTAAAAATATCCATAAAAAAAGAATGACAATGTTGCCATATATTTTAATCAATCTGCTGGGAATGTCAGGTATATGAAATAATGGAACTTCTGGTTGAATGTTCAGTGATTACAAACAAAACTGTCTTTGGGCATTTGTCATTTGATTTATTTCTTTCATTTCTATACATTGTTTATGATAATCGACAAAGCAATGATAGAGAGCAGATGCAGCTAATCCATGGCAATCAGGCTTGGCAGCAATTGTTCAGATAGTTATCAAGTTTAATTATGAACTTACCGCAAAAGAATTGAGACGATAGTATGGCAAAAAGACAGCTTTCTGCATTTCTCAGAAAACTAGTATAGACAATTTGGTTCTGGAATTTCCAACTTGTCAAGTAACTATATAACTTTGACAAATCACAAAATGAGATATAGGGAGGAGTATGAGCCTGTGACTGTGAGGAGAAAAACGCTCCCAAGGCTTAGATAGCTGGCATGAAAGGATTTAGCAGCACCAGTGAGAAAATCCTCCTGAGGCTTTGCTTGGTAGGGAGGATAGAAAGGGGACATGATGGAAAATTTTTTAATCCGATGGTCAAGTTTCGAAATATAGTACATAACCAATCAACCATTGGATTAAAACTTTTTCCTACCTTTCTCTTTTGCATCCTCCCAATCCAGTGGAGCATTTTCCTTACTGTCCTCTTGTGATTGCCATACCCTGCACAGAAAGATTATAAGGTTTCAGTTACTGCGTGAAATTATGAAAGACCCTAGATTCTACCTTTCATCAATTTGTGATTATCATTTGTCAAAAGGAAATTACAGATTTCAGTTCACATTGACACTCTAAATCAGAGTAACAAAAAAACAAGTTCAACAACCTGATAATAGAAATACCTGAAAAGTTACTGCTAACGGAATGCAACACGAAGGTGTGGGGCTTGGGAAGGAGAACCTGGAGATCCTTCACTGCTCTGTGAATCTCCCCGCCATGCGTCTTGAACTTGAGCAGCAAATTGCAAGTTCCACAGCACATCCTCAACCGATGGCCTCTCTGTTGGGTCCTTTAGCAGACATCTGACACAAATTTCCATCATTGTCTTCAATGACTGATCTGAGCAAGACTTCTGAACTGCTTGATCAGCAACCATTCTTCTAGTTACATCATCAGTTGCTAAGATTGCTTGTAACTGCACAGGATTAAAGGACAATGAATAAGGAAATGTTTGAGTTTCTTTGTACAGTCAAAACCAATATATGTTCTTATTGTATAAAGGTAACACAACATTCAATTATCTGACACTAGGAAGCAGCTATGACAATAATTCTCTCTGTTGCTTCTAATTTCTCAAATAACATTGCCTGCTAAACAAGTATTATTTGGTGGCCAGAAACAAGTATTATTCATGATTTCCATCTAACAATGCAAAACCTAGTACTTGTAGAAAAGAATGACAAACAATTGACAAGAATAAGAGAATAATTGTGTCTTCCTATGCTAGAATTCCAGGAAAAGTTAGAAAAAAGAAACGAAAATCTTTCTTCTTCCTCTTCCTGATCCCTTTAATGAACATTACAAAACCTTGGCTGACCTCTTTGACAAAAGGGTCATTAAAAGTGTAACACATATATCTGTTTGAGACTAACTTGTATGAGTTCTAAGTTCATATCTGAATTTCAATGTTTCTGGTGTCTGTCATGAATGTGCCTTTTTTTTGGTGTGAGAAATGAAAAAAAAAAATGGAAAGAGACTTGGAACTCACAATTAGAACAAAGTAAAACTATGATTTACCTGGTTTTTAAGAATTTGCACCTCATTCTTGGTTTTCAATGGCCTCCCCAGAATCATTTCGAGTAAAATCACTCCAAAATCATAGACATCAACCTTATAGTCATAACTTACCCTGTCAAGTAACAAAAGCAAAGGCAACAATTTAATGAAACATCATATTTTAGATGGTT
Source organism: Theobroma cacao (assembly GCF_000208745.1). Lineage (NCBI taxonomy): Eukaryota > Viridiplantae > Streptophyta > Magnoliopsida > Malvales > Malvaceae > Theobroma > Theobroma cacao. The sequence continues at coordinate 34,300,259 of NC_030854.1, forward strand.
CTATTATTGACACTGACTTAACTCTGCAGGGATGAACATTGAGGGAGGGAATATGATAGCACCATTTCACAGGAAGAATGATGTGCAGAATTAGAGTTCAAATTAATGGAAGTCTTTACTTATACAAATAAATGTTATTGATCTTGTATACATGAATTTTACCTCTGAGCAAATCATATACAGATAAATACAAGTACGATGGTATGTAGTCACTTGTTCGTGAGACTTTAAAGGGCCATTTACACGCTAAAAAGCAATATGGGCATCTTAGTTGAACAATATCTGTTTGAACTATAACTGTAGAACTTCAGTCTCATACAGGATTTGCCATTACAAACCTTGCACTATTACTTGGATCCTTGGGTAGAGCAAAAGTTCCATGACCAACCTGCAAGAATGAGTAGGACTAAGTATTATCTCACAAGGTTCACTTCAAGGAAGCAAAAAGTCCCTACAGAACTAAAATCTGTTAAATTTTTTTGTAAAAAAATTTCTTCATCGTTCATACCTTTCCTGCACTCTCTGCTAATAAGGGCAGGTTGTAACTGCTAATTTTTGCAATGAGGTTCTGGTCCAACAAAATATCAGTAATTTTCAGTTTATTTGAGTACACACCAGGCACGATCCCTGTGTGCAAAAATTGGATGCCCTTTGCTATCCCTATTGCAGCAGATATGCGTTGAGCCCATGTAAGTGATCGTCTGGCATGTTCTTCTGCCAACCAGAATGAAAGAGATAACAAACCATCCAAACTATAAATGATAAAATAAGCATTCAGGTCTTTCTGGATGGAGGACAGGAAAATGAAATGTTGCTTTTATGTCTCTAAAATGTTAAACAGATTGGATGCTGTTGTCTTGTTGATGAACAACAGCTAAACAAACAGAACAAACCAGTCACTCATTTTGATAACCAAGATAATTGCTTCACACTTATAAATGATCCACTCAAATGAGCAAAAGGTGCAGAAAAGAATTCTTCCACACAAAGAATAAAAAAGTGAAATTTCCTCAAGAGGAAAATTCATGTGTCCAGTCTCACTAAGATGTAGCCTAAACCAGTGCAAAGAAGAAGGGTTCAAACAGTGTAGCCTCAAATATTTTCTGTACAGAAAAATTTAACATAGAGATTCAGAATTACCAGATACCCAGCTCCTCAGAGTGCCATTTGGTACATATTCAAAAATGAGAAATATTCTGCTGACACTTGAATCATCCAGGTAGCACTCAAAGCAGTGTCCAAGAGCACTAACTAAATGGCGATGTCTTAATTTTGAAATCAGCTCTACATGGTGCATCAAGCTTTGAGTGCTGTGGCTTTTCTTCATTTTCAGGCATCTAATGGCCACAAAGGTGCCATCTTTCAGCCAACCTCTATACATCTGAAATCGTAAATGGAATATGTTAAAGGATTTACAAAGGAATTTTTTTTCCCCTTATTTTGGATGTAGATAATAAGAATAAAGACAAAACCAGGGCCACTAAAGCTATTCAATGATTTCAACAATGTACATGCAAGCACATTATGCTTTTGCAAATTGCGGAAGCACAGGCTCACTTCTTACCATGTGTTGGAATTAGTTTTTCCAATGACAAGGCTATTGGGATTTGACAATCAGTCCACCACTTTAAACAAACTTCGATACTATATCAGAGAATCATTCAACTTTCAATTCAGTTCATTATAATAGAAGTCAATGGGCCAGCAATTGGTTTTAAATTTTTAAAAAAGGAAAAAAAAAAAGCAAAAGGGTTGATCAAAAAACAAGAAACAAAGGACAAAGGTTATTTAAACCAATATTAGTTTACAAAACAGAAAGCCTGAAAATAAGTCATATGGAGTCAACCAGCCAGAAAAGTCTGGTATGAGAGGAAGTGTAATAAGAAAACCTATCACGAATGTGAAATAGAACTTCATGAATATGGTTGGAGAAAATCATGGGAGTAAAATATGCTGCCACAATGCGAAAATATCAGGTATATGTTAACCATATCGCATACCTGCCCTTGAGAACCTTCACCCATGAAAGCAGTTGTGTCAAAGTTGTTTGTAGCATCCTCAAGTTCTTCCAATGAAAAGGTTCGATAAGCTGGAAGGCCAAGTGCTCCCAGCTTCATTGTTTGAGATATATACCCTTCAAAGTAGCCAAAAATCATGTGATCAGAATTGCAACTAATGAAAACTATGGTAGGCCACATTCATTATTTATTTACTTATTTTTTTGCTTCTGTTTTCTGCATTGCATTTGAACTAACCCAACAAGTGAGATGCTTAGAGGGTTGTTGAATCTAACAATTTCATATTCAGCGAGTGACATTTTGTTAAACTTTGATATTTGAACTTCAACCTGAAAAAGTCTTCTTATGACCCAACTAAACATAACTTTCATGGTCATGCAAGTCTATTTGGAGTGATTGTTTGTAAATAGAGAAAGAGAGGCAGAGAGGGTCCTTACTTGCATCAGATAGTAGCTTTGACGTGTACCCGGTTGATGATGCTTTCTCTGCAATCAATCTTGTAGTAGGTTTATTGGTTGTCTTCTTTGCATTCAACCTTCTACCAAATATGAAAATGAGACCAAGAAGCACTATTCCACCAATAATTCCTCCAGTTATGCCCAAGGAAAGAGCTACTTTAGAAAGTTTACTCTTCTTATGCTGGGGTAAGATTCCCACAGCTAAGGCTTCATTTCGACAGAAGGAAAGAGGATGTTGATTTTCCTTTCCAGTTGCCAGACAATTCCGAGCATACAGGAAGACTCTGTCTTTAGAATCTGAAAGACAGCTGGGCAAGTGTCCAGTCAAAAGATTTGACGATAAATCTACAAATTCTAGTTCCACATTGCAAGAAGTATTTTCAAAAAGCTTCCCAGTGAGTTTGTTGTTTGCAGTATTCACATAAGTAACAGAAGGTAGGGATAACAATGTTGGCGGAAATGGCCCAACAAATCTATTGAATGACAGGTCCAGCCATTGAAGTTGGTAATAGGAGCTCAATTCGGAAGGAATGCCAGACCTAAACCTGTTCTTTCCCAGTATAAGGCGAACCAACTTGTTGCCAAGCTGAGGAAACCGAGGTCCAAATGCATTTTCTTCTAGATCAAGCTCTTGAAGATTTGTTAAACTGCTAAAATCAGGCACTTCTCCATAGAAGTGGTTATGTGAAAGTGCAAGAACTCTAAGATTCTTCAAACTGCTAAAAGAATCAGGCAGGGAGCCATTGAATAAATTCTTCCTCAAACTAAGAACAGTCAGAATTGGAAATGAACCTAGCCATTCAGGTAGCCAACCAGAGAACATGTTATCATCAAGTATGAGTGTTTGAAGGCTAGTTACAGTTGAAAGCTCATGAGGGATTGCTCCATATAGGAAATTTGAAGTCATGTTAAGTATTTCCAGTGAGGATAAACGTGCAATTTTACCGGGCAATGGCCCCCATAAACCAAAAGAAACCAATGTAAGGACTTTCAAGTCGGGAAGCTTAACAAGGGTTGTGACAAAGGAATCCATGGAAAAGTTTCTAGGTAGCAAAGGAGTTCCTTTTATTCCAATTATATGTAGCTGAGTTATGCTGTCTTCATAGCATACCACGGTTACTTGCAATGTAGGTTCAGTGTTGCAGAAGTCTATGGTGCTATTCCAGCTACTTAAAATATCTGGATAATTCAAAAGCAATTTAAGTCTTAAAAGGGTATGAGTCTGGGAGGACTGAAGTTGCTCTGAGTGATGGATTAAAAGGAAGATTATAGCAAGAACTAGGAATAGGTGCTTGAATCCTTTAGCCATTGGAAGCATACACAGAACCGGCATTAGAGGAAAAGCACTGAGCAGCTTTGAAGGATTAGAAAATGAACATAAGTTGCAGAGATACCATCAACTCAAAATTGGTAGCAATCTTGCCATATTTTCTCCACATATGCAGAAACAGCAGAAAGGGTTTGTAGCTATCAATCACTGAAGCTCACACTCCCAAGATCACATTGAGGAAGCTCTGCAAACATTACCATCAACATAATATTGGGAAAAGAAACAAACTCAATAGAAAACTGAGATTTTAAAATTTGGCATATAATTGTCTTTCAAGTAGAGATACTCAGCACTAAAGAGACACTCAAACAAAATCAAATATAGTCCACAAAAATTTATTATTTCTAGAGGCCTATTGCTTATAAGAAGTTTTGACTGCATTTATTATTTTATAACACAATTTTTATGTAGTGTTCTCAATGGTCAGTACCATAACTTGTTTCAAAAATTATAGAAATCTTACCTCTTGAGAGAGCAGATTGAACAGACCCCAGCTTAACTGATGTGCCCTGCAAAACAGCATCTCTTTCTTCTTAACACTCCTCAAAAGGTAAATGCAGACAAATTAGGACACGAAATTTCTTGCTGGAGAGCACCTGAGACTTTTAACTAGTCACAAAGACTCCAAAATAGAACAAAGAAGAAAGTGCTGGTCTTAAGAATCAATAACTCTGACTACAAAATGAAAAAATTCCCTTCCAAAATCCATAAAAGAAAGTGCTCCCCAAAAATAGACCATAACTGTCAAATTAACTCAAATTAAATTCAGATTGTGGACTTCCACTTGCTTGCACACTTCGCCTGTTCACCACACTCAAACCCCCCAACCAAAACCCACTTCAGTTTGTTTCTTTTTTCTTTTTAGAATTGTCCTCTAACTCTTTTTGACCACACACTACAACCCAAAAAAAAGGAAAAAACCCAAAAACTTATCAACCATACAACTACTCAGGGAGCTCTGGATCCTACTGACACAAGGAGAAAATTTTTTCTCCAAAACCAGAGTCAGTTTCTGGATAATGCAAGCCAAGACAACCAAGTGACACGGGTTCAGAGAAACTTGTAACAGCCAAATATTTCACACCAAAGCTGACCTGTAAATCCCACAAACCGACATTTTACGTTTTCCTTCTCAACACAAAAAAAAAAAAAAGAGAGATGGAGAGAGAGAGAAACTCCCAAACTAGTTTCTTTCTCTTTCTATAACTTTGTCACCGTACTTTTTTCTCCTTTTTCCCCTTAGAGGGTCTTAAAGAGAAGCTATGGCTGGAGTTATAAAAGCAAAAGAAAGGAAAAACAAAAAGAAGAAGGATTCCTGCAGAAGATAGAAGGACCCTTTATTCCCCATAATTCAAATTGCCATGCAAACAGGTTTAGTTATATAACAAAACCTTGTTATAGTGAAGTTTATCAGATTTGGATAAACAATGGATTACTGAAAAGTTTATGTTGTAAATAAAAATGTGTTAAGGCATATCAGCACAGACTGTAATGTAAGCTTTCGCTTTCTGGGTCTGGTAAACTTTGGCTTTCCAAGGTCCTGTCTACTTTGAGCTGGGACCCCACTTCCATGTTTCAGTCTGTTACTTTTGGCGCCTTTCCCTTTTTCTTTTCCTTCTTTCTCTCTGCTTTGCTGCTAGCACCGCTTGCATTTAACTTCTCATTTTGAGATTTAGTTTGTTCCATTATTATAAGATTGGTAACACTGTCACCAGCTTCAGCAAAGTACTAGAATTATTATTTTTTCTTGAGAGACACCATGTGTAAAATTTGGCAACTATACTAACCCATCATTTGTTTATATATATATATATATATATATATGGTAGGAAGTTGTAAAGACCTTGTTATGCTACAACTCTCTCTTATTCTTTACCTTGGAAATCATTCAAGTTATAATTAAAAAGCCTGGATTATTTAAGATGCCACAGTACCAAGCCGCCTTTGTGTCAATTATTCATTGTACCTCAAGCTTCTGGACCCTATCTGCGGGCCGAAAAGCCACCCAAACATGCCCTACAGCAAAGGCCATCCCCCCATCTCTTGCAAAATTATAAAGGCTTCCAATCTAAAATAAACAACCTAAAATCAACAAATTTTACTCCCCATTGCCTCAATGTTGAAGTAGCTGTTCCAGGTGTCCTACAACAAATTCTTTTTCTTGTGTATAGTAATTGTTTTGACCTCTTAATTGATCAATGAGTACTTACACCATATCTGAAAATCCCTCAACTTAACTTTTAACTGTTAGATGGCACATACAATATGAAGAAACTGCATATATATATAGAAAAAGTAGATGCATTAATGTCTTAATTACCTCCTTGTAAGACGAAAAAAAAGAACAAACAAACCAAGTGCTGGACTTGATTATATACTCCTGCACCTTTCGTAGAACTAGTTACTCTGCAAGAAAGATGAGTTTGCCATGTATTGGAAATTTTTAGTAAGAGCATGTTGGGCTTAAAGATGGGAAAAAAAAAAAAGAGAAAGTGGTTCTACATTGTTTGCCTGAAGTAAATTTTAGGAAAAATCTACCAGAACTCAACAAGTTGGTAGTCAACCTCAGTGTCTTTATTAATGCATGCTCTCCAAGTCTATCAGCATCCCCCACACTCTCCACACAAAACCAAAAAGCATCAAAGAAGAAACAGGATTCAAATACTGAACACAGATCATCAGCAACCATAAATATTACTATCTCTGCAATCTGGCTTAAAACCCCACTTGTCAGAAATTTATTTGTAAAACTGAATCCTAGACTGTCGAATGATAAAGAACATAATTTTCTTTATGACAGAAAAAAGGACAATGCTAATTTTTTTCTTGGCAAGTGCAATTAGCATGTGGCATGATTAATTGGTGATATATCAAATTCTTGACTTGTTGAATTATTATCTTGAAACTCAAGCAGGCATCTTCTATTGTCACGCTAGCCAGCCTGTCTCTCAGTACTTCCATCTCCTTATTACCTGTACTGTTTTTTCTCCCTTAAAACACAAATTATTTCATATAAACTTAAGAATGCAATAGGTATGTTTACTTCACTAATTTAACTTAAAATTATCATTGCTTTCTGATGTGATTACTTAAATTACAACCAAAATAACAAAGTTGGGTTTTTTTTTATTTTTTGATTAGGTGAAGTGTATTAGATGCAGCATAGTTGAAAACTGAATTCATAAATGTCTTTGCATAATTATTTTGGCTAACATCACTGGTAGCTCCTGCAGGAAAAGTGACACCTACCAGCTTGGAAGTGGAACTCAACAGGGAAAAGGCAAAGTACAATTGAGTGGATTAACAATTGGGGAACTTCCTAAAAGAATTCAAGACCCACTTATTAAAGTTAGAAAATGAAGCAACAAAAGCTCACCATAGATTTGAGATATTCTTAAGGTTTCTTTTNAGGTGTGGGGGTGCTGGTGTTTCCCCTGTAAACAATGTCCTTTTCTTTCTTTTTGCCTTTCACTTTCATTGCTGAATCATTTCCTTAGAAAATAGTCAAAAATTCCAAAACTTCAAATCCAATATAATTGAATGTTTATTGCTGGAAGGTTTTTGATGGGAGAGATTGGATTTTCTTTAGTGACTTTACAATGGCCTTAGATTTGGACATCCTTCCTTCCTAGTGGACGAAAATGTCTGGGGTACCCCTAGGTTTTTGCATGTAGCATTACACATAACAAGGATAGTTTTGGCATTTTCGATTCCTTCATGTGTAGCTCTTGTCCCTTTCCTGTGTATCATGTGTTATTCTCATTCCTTTAAGGTCTGTTTTACGAATCTGCAATTGTCTCTTTCATGGCAAGCTTGAACTTTATACTTTTGAATACACCTAGGATACAAATCTTCATCATTCATATTCTTTTTATATTAAAAAACATTTTTTAATTATATTATTGTGAAAATACTTATTTCTAGATGAATTCTATTAACTTTTAATGAGTAGAATTCGAAAATTTTCAATTCATTAAGAACAAACGAGAGATGGTATTGATGGAAATTATTGAATTGGAGAACGGAGCACGATTTTGAACGTTAAAATGGTCACAAATAAGAGATTTGTTTAGCTCATTATACTTTTAGGGTCACGTAATTATCATAGATTTCATATCAATAAAATATGAGATATATTTTAAATTTATAAATAAAAAGTTTTCTTCACTTAAAATGACGTGTCTTTTAACTTAAAAACGTGACACAAGTAACAAGTTAAAATAACTCTGCAAACTTTAGAGAAATCAAGCACAGCTTCAACTGCAACAAAATAGAACAACTGTGATGGTCCACTTTAATTTGCAAATATAAAAAGAGAAAAAAATATTACTTACTTTCCATGGGCTATTGGTGGGGTTAGGAAGACAACAATTTCAAATGGGCCAGCCCAATATAGGATGTGCTTTTGAAGGAAAGGGCAGGCAGTCCTTACATGTCCAGAAGGCCCAAGTCAATTTGTGTGCACATATTTCTCTTTAAATAGGATGTGAGTATATGTGAGAACGATTAATACACATATACTAGTTTAAATAGTTTGAATTAAGATATGTAAAGTTTATATTATTTTCATTAAAAGTTATTATTTCTATTTCCTCTCTTCTAATTTCGGTCATTTAACACAGGTATTATTCAAATATATTCCATTTTAACTTATTAACCATAAATGGAAGGACCAACTTAACTAACTTATACTAGTAATTAAATAATTATAAAATGTGAGTTATTGGACACCATTGGTACCATGAGAAAAAGGTCCACGATACCAGCCAAATGTGTCCTATCTATTAACTATTAAGGTTTGTTTACAATTTATGGTCTATAATATAGACCTAAGAAATAACACGCGTCATGTAAACATAACAAAGAAACCGTCAAATGACAAATGACAAATTCCAACAGAATCTTGTCTTTGATTTTCTTCTATTTATTCATATCCAATATTGTCAAATAAAAATGCATGATACTTGCTTCTTGGTATAGAATTTGCATCGTCAATATGGGAAACTTCGCATTGCATGTTTCAAGTTTCAACTGATGTTACGTATGAAACCATAACATAATTGATCAATGGATTATTAGTTTTTAATTCAGAGGCAGATTCTTAATACCTTAATTTGCAAGTATAAATATCTATGGATTTGTCAAGCTAATAAAAAAAATATCTAAACCCACAAAGACAACAGGTGGCATAGGTGGACAAAGTTATTCCTACTGCCAACCTTTCTCTGGTCAAAATTGAATCGATCTTTTGAGTCTCAACCCATCTTCTGAAAACCACAGAAAAAGATATGATAAACCACGAGCCCAACCTGGCAAACCAGTACTGCCTCTAGTTTCTCAAGAAAAATGTGTAAATGTTCCCAAGAAAACCATCCAAAAACACTTACTATATGTTTTCTACTTATCTACAAGGCTAACTATCATAGCATAAAACAAAAGAAATAAAAAATATATATATGGATTCTTGCTAGTCTGGACCTTTTCTTTTTCTTTTTTCTTTTACTCCCGTCTCTTTTCATATGGAAAGGTAATTAACATTAGATACATTAATTAGAAACTAGTTTCTGCAATCTGTGGACCCAAGTACTCAATTCTATCCATCTTTGAATTCTCTGGCACTTGGATTTCTTCCAACCATCCAAAAAGGTCACCCTCTTCTTCTTCCCTCACTGTAGTTTCTCCATCTGCACCATCCAATTGGCATGTTAATTATTGTCCATGAGAGAATCCCTAAGATGAATTTACATGGATTGCGGTTTGAAAGTGATCGAAAGCCTCACTTACTTGGGAAAGCTGAGCATGGGACATCTCTGTAATAGGAGCAATCTCGATCGTCTTCTTTAGAATAAGGAGGACCAAGAACATCAAGCACTGCACAAGGAGTTATAGCTGTGAATTGATGGATATTGCCTCCTGCTGTAGGATACAACACAGAGGTGTCGCATGGGGCGGTGAAGACACTATCAGCTTTCAACCTCGCCAATCTCGCTGCAAAAACGAATAATCACAGCAAGGTCAAGACTCAAATCAGTTGCATGCATGCATGTAACGACGCAAGCAAAGATAGAGATTCTCACGTTGGGAGGGTGGCACAGGGTCTTCAGAATGCACAGGATCAACCCAATCATACGATTTTATATGCATTTTTCCTAGTAAAAGTTTGCTGAACACGGTCATCCCTGGATGATTATGGAGAGGGATGACAGCCTTTTCAGGAAGAAAGAAAATGCATAACTGCACAAGAGAAGCAAGAAACAATATCAGCAGCGGAAAAATCAACCAGGTATGACTACAACAAGGAAAATGAAATTACTCCCAATACTTTGTCATTTTCCAATAAATGTGATATTCAAAATACCTGATAATCTTAAACTACGTAAATTTTATAAATAATTAACTAAGTTCCTTATTTTGATAGAGTTTTCACATTGACTCCACACTCTTGCATTCGTTTACCCTCTCCCACTTGCCTATTGCAACCCAAAACTTGCCAACCTCCATCTCTTAAGAGTAGATGCTAGTATACGTTAGGTAAACAGTCAAAGCCCAAAATAGTAAAGATTTTGAAGGAACTGATCTTTTAGCCTAATGGCTAATTGCCAAGCTTCAAATTCAATCAAAAATATCACCAAATAATTAATGAGAGATAGCCAATCTCTTACCGAGAACTCATCACATTGGTATATAGTCGTGTATGTGACCCTAGGAGTCCCTGTCACCGCACCCCTTGCCTTGAAGAACTGCAGATTTTTGCTAAGCCCAACGTCTTCTGGCTTCATCCTATCTACAAAGTAAGTAAAATAAAAAAAAAATGTCATTGTCGGTTCCATTACTAATGCAACTAAATTAATCACTTAAGTAAAAGAAAAATGATATAAAACTCATACACCATGCACAAGGAGCATAGAATATTCAACAAAATTTTTCATTCATTAAATCCAAAACCAGTTTGCGCACATAGAAATTGGAAACCCTTCTTATCACACTATTTAATATAGCTTAAAGATGCAACAAATTAAAGGTGCTTTAATAGATTGCTTTGAGAAATGAATGCTTTGGGTCCAATACAGCCATGGCCGGCAGGATCAGTAGTCCTTAAAGAGGGCAAAGGAGAATCCTTTCCAATACTAAAAAATAGTAGAGATTTTCCCTACTTAAATCAATTTTCTAGATAATTAAAAAAAATTGCTTTTGATTATCCATTTCTTAGTTTATTTTGAATTTTCGTTTAATAATATAATATAACAATTAGATCAGATTTTTTTGATGAAGTAGCCATTAAGGTAGATCACATTGTCACGTGGGATTGAAAAGGGACAAGAATTGTTGCGGCCTTAAAGCAAAGATATGAGTAAAAAGGCTTAAAAGTTTTTGTGACTGTTGGGTATCCACTCAAGAGGCAACACCTATGGACGCAAAAAGGCCACGACTAACCTGAATTCCCGATCTAGAAGCATTATCAAGTATCATCTCTCTTTCTCTCTCTTTTTCTTTTTTTGTTTCTTTCTGTTGTTTTGGGTCACCTTATTCTTATCATCAGACTCTATGCTTTAGTACTACATCCATTATTGCTCCCTGGAACACTGAGAAAAACCCAAGTGCCAAATGACTGAAACCCGTTGGTCTATGTATAAACAGCTAAGACTTCTCAAAGATCCCCCTTTTTATGTCTTTTGTTTTCAAATGGCATGCACGTATATGATTGAGGATTCCATTTAAAAGCAAACATTTGACACAACTTAACTGATGTGGGTGTATTAGAAGAGCAGTAAATGACAGAAACTAGATTTCCACTAAAAAAATCTTAACACATCCCTAAATACTACATCTGAGTACTAGAATCCAGGCTATCCGGCCACTTTTGAAAAGTATATCTGCATTTGGTATGTAAAACCAAAACTATTACTGCTATTACCTGCTACATCAATAAATGATCCATAAAGCTCAGACAAAACTGGAAAATTATTTCACTTTACTATTAGATTAGATGGTCTAGGTCCATATCCATATTTAAGCATTAAATATTCTCGGTAGCTTAGTAAAGCCGGGTGCAACAGACATGTTCTTTGAATCTGTCCATTAAAAAACAAATACTGCGTAGCCTCTTTGATTTGTCAAAGATAAAGTGCTTCATGGGATAATATGCACTACACCAGAGTGACCAAAGCCAAACCAGTTTCTAACAAAAATCAAGCAATTTAAAAAAAAAAAACACTAAATTCTGGTAACTTACCAAGAATGCTGCAAAGCTTGTCTACATCAGAAGGAGGAGGAACATTTCCAGGGCCTTTGAAGACTTCCCTACAAGCAACAAAGAGCTCTGGCAGTAGTCTAGGAACTCTTGACACAACAGGCTTGCTTCTCTTCTTGCGTCTGAGCTTCTTGATTGGCTTGTTAACGTACCTCACCTTGCTGTTTACATGCCTCATAGTCATAGTATCCTTTCTTTGCTCCACCAATCCACCAGCCTCAACCATCATAAAGTTTAGCTCCCTAAAAGTTTATTCAAGATCACTTGTTTTCGTGCAAAACCTAGAATTCGAAACTCAACAAAAATAATCTTCGGTCAAAGCAGAAACCAGTCCAAACCCATAACAGAACCTTAAAAAACACAAGGAAAAAAAGTGGAGTTTTTTATGGTTTTGGTTACGAGATTGAAAACTGGTTCGTTTGAATCAAGAAGATAAGCCTTGATATTGGCAAAGACAAGAGAGAAGAAAAGACTGAAGAAATGTGAAGATTGCGGAAAACTGTAGGGAGCAAAGGTGGTATATAAGGGTGGAGAAATAGCAAAACCGGGGGCCATGAAGAACAGGGGAAAAAAGCTTTTCCTAGTTCTAGAAAAAAAAATTAAAAAAATATATTAAAAAAAAGCAATAAAAAGCAAAGAAAACAAACAACGCAAAACGAGTGAAAAAAAAAAAGCAAAAGAATGAGGAAAAGTCTGTTTTATTTTTTAATTTTTAATTTTGGATTTTTTAGATATTTTTGTGGTTTAATATTTTTACGTGTATTTGGATATGGAAAGGCAGCTTCCCGCCCCCAAGATTGAGAGTTGAAAACTGCCTGTTAAGCGACCCCTGGTTTTTCTTCGTACGAGTGTGGAATTTTAACGAATGGTGAATTGACGAAAATGGCCCTGGATTTCAGTTGGTGAGCGGCCTTTTTTAAAAGATGCTGTCGTTAGTTTCACTTTTTTGCTAGAAAATAGGAAAAAAATGATTTTTTTTATTTTTTTATTTTACATTTGCTTATACACGTGATTTTATATTAAGACAGGCCGGTTTTAATTAAGCACTAACTTAAATTTTAATAATTATATTATTATTAGATGATATATTTGTTACGTCAAATATTTATATTTTAAAAAATTATGAATGTTGAGTTGTACAATTTATCAGTTAAATTTTTTAAAAAAAGTAATAATCACGTGACATAACGAACTTGATTTAAATTCAATTTATATGAAACACTTTCAAACAAAAATTAACTAAAATAGTTTAAATGTTTCAAAAGATGTAAGTATAATATTTCAATTTCACATCGAATATGTATGAAATCTTAAAAAATTTATAAATATGAGCACTGTATACATGTTAGGTTAGTCTTTTGGTAGGAGGATGATTGCTATGTAATATATACATTTATCATTAAAATAATATTTAAATTCTAAAGTTGAATTTTTAATTTAAATAAAAAATCAAACTTTAAAGAGAAAAAATGGGAAGAAACTATTATTTAAGAACATTTTATAGCATGGATTATATTTTCCACTGATTTGACTTTAGCTGATTTATTTGTCAATCTCACATCCAACAAATAAGCTGAATCTTCGGAATTAGTTTCAAATATATATGTAAAAAAAATGAAAATATTATCCATACAACAATAATGTATTCTAATATAAACATAACGTTACTATTAAAATTAATATTGAAAATGGTCCACCTCTTGAATGATCTTCCATTTCATCATATCTTCATTTGTAATCAACTATAAATATTGTATTCAATTAGTATTTTATTTTTACACTAAATGCTAATTAACTTTTGAAAATATAAAAACAAAAAAAAACACTTAATAAAAATAAAAATTTTTATGTCTAATACACTGTGGATCATTTAATTAAAATAGTGTCTGGTAAACATATAAAAGTAAAAATTTAAGAATATTTAAATGAGCAATTTATTTACCAAATTAATTTGTTCAATTTCTTTCTCATTTTCACAATAAATATGTGAGATGGGTAGACATGGTTTGTCTCCCTTTATAGACTTGTTTGTATTGTACTTTAGATTTCGGATGTGAGAAAAAGCGGCAGAAGCAGCTTGCTTGTTGGGAAGATACTGGAGGTCATGTCAGTTCATCTCGTTCCTCTCCACCTCCATCCACAGCTGTCCATCCATGTAATGTTAAGCTTTCTTTAGACTGGACCCCACTTTCCAAAACCAGGGACAGGGAGCGGTAACAAGAAAAAGTAGGCATTGGATTCGGATGACAAATGAAGAAGAAAAGAAAAATATGTTAGGATAGTTTTGACAGGTGATGATGAGAATGTTTTCAAAGGGTGAAGGTAAAGAAAAGGCATTAATGAATCTCTAATATTAAAATTTATTATTTAAAAATAAATAAAAGAAGGAAGGGAGGGAGGGTGTTTTAGACAAATTGGTTAGAACATAGGAAGATAACTTAGAGAAGCAACTTCACGTGGCAGCCACATGGGGGATCGGGGTGTGGCAAAGAGGGGGATGCATCAAGGCACGTTTCAGCACCAAACCAACCTGTTTTCGACTCTTTTAAGCCTCAAGACTTGAAGGCATTGACATTTGTCAGGGAATTTTTTTTAACAAAAAGTCAATTTCGGTTTCTTCTTTTTTTTTTTTATCTTTGGTAATTTTATTTCTCTTTTCTTAAAACCTCTTTACTTTTTTATCAAATGGTTTTCAAGCTTTCAGTGGACTGTTTGTTGGGATTACAGTTTTCTGTGACTGTGTGTAGAAAGGAGAAACAAAGGTTGGAAAATTTTAATATTAGGATCCCTCAATTGGTGGCATCATTACTCAGCTATGATCTCATGTTATATATTATTTGAAATTTGATGTTTGTAATGGGAACTAGTATGGATTCAAATGGAAAAGTTAATTCAGAAATGGTAAAAGGGGTAAACCTCGGAAGATTAAAACAAAAAAATTAAATGCTTTTTGAGCTTTAGTTTAATTTATATTCCATGTCATTCCGTCTAATCAGACCGTTTCCATCAATTATTTTTCGGTGGAAAATAACATAATTCATATGGGATTCAACAACAAGTTGTATGATCCTTTTTAGTACTTACAAATGAAATCAGTGAATGGTTTAATTAAAAGGTTTTATCCCTTTTTAGCAAGTGGCAATGGCCATGTCGTGCCTACTTGCAGTAGATAAAAGTGAAGTCTCCAACGACGTTGACAATTGATGAAACTGACTACTGATTATGGGTCATCATCCCAATACAAAAGGAGGGACCTCCATTTGTACCTCTTTTGTTAGTCCAGATTAAACTTATCCAGACCCAATAGTTCATCGTTTTTCCAGTCTTTTGGGCCCAGCACAGCCCTACAGTCATAACCCGTACTCATAGATATCTCTTGGGTCATGGCTTAAGCCAACTGGAACCGATCCTTGGATATTTGCCTAGCAATACATATGATTTTACCAATCTCAGTTGTCCTTTCATCATCCAATTAGCTAGTACGTTTCTCAATTTAATAACTCTTTCTGGGGTTCATTAACCATCATAACTATATTTCACGACTCACAATTCACACCAAGCAACTTTTTGAGTAAATTTTTATAATTTCGAGTAGTAACACTATGAGAGATGGGTGAATGGCATTTTTAGCCAACATATGACTGTTTCTCAAGTAATGATTAAAAGCTTACAATCTAAAATCCTGACTCGTATCAATTATCAAGCATCCATAAAGCGTTAGTAGGCAAGCTGTAATATTTCTGGTCATCTTTTCTTGCAACTCTTTCCACATATTCATATCTCGGCTTTTGAGTGCATTTTAAGAACCAGCAACTTCCGTTCAGTGCAAGTTTGAATCGGCAAAGTCCATTTTTTGTCATCCGTTCTATATGAAAGCTCTTCACATCAAAACTTGTACTATTTGCTTTCTTAACATGAGAAGAGATCGAGAAAACAAACGTGTTTGTACCATGTAAGGAGGAAAAGTGAATTGAACAAGAGTTTCAGCGGGTCCACTTCCAGAAGAAATACAAGATGATGACTGTCAAAACCATCCCCACATATTTGATCCATCTATCAACACGGTTCCTCCTCTCAATGAGCCTCAAGACAGAGTTGGAGAGGCCAACTGTGTTAAGGACATCCAAAGCCTTTCGTTGTGCTCTCTGAACAATAACCAAAAGTTGGTTAAAATTAAAAACTGATACAGCACCCAATAATTAATGCAGACCATAAAATGCTAATATAGGGTAGTAATTCTGTATGAGATAGCTTGTAATTGAGCAGGGGAGGGAGGGATAGAGAAAATAAAACCCAAGTATAGCCACTACCACTAATAAAATCAGTAACTTAACCTATATTAAAACTATTAGATCTGCTGTGAGATTAACTAACTGCATTTGTTAAATTATCATTTGAACCATGTAAGTTCAAATGTGATTTGAGTGCATTCAACTTCTTGTGCTTATGCCTATGCCAGCATAGATATTGAAGAGATAAGGATCTCATTGTGTATACCTTGAGGCGTTCTCTTTGTTCTGAATATTTGGATAGGATAGCTGTTCCAGTTGCAAAAGATTCTTGTAACATCCTTGATGAGTTTCGAACTGATTGCATTGCTTGTGCTTCCTCATCAAAAATTCTCAAGACATGAGCTGACTCTCCATTCTAAATGAATAAAGTGAATTCATCACAAAAATCAAATTCTCTTCCAAAAAAGAACATCATATAGCATATTAACCAAATTGTCAAGAAAAACAGAAACAAAAATAGAAAAGGTTTGCATACAGCTCTCCCAAGCAATTCAGCTCTTTCCTTTGCTTCCAACATTCGTCTCTGATTCCTCATAGAATATTTGTCCAGACTCTCTTTCAAAGAGTCAGCCTCCTCCACCATTTGTTCCACTTTTCTATTGGCAAAACATAAATAGCCTAAAGATGTAAGGCCATCAAACTTACATTGATATTGAGTTATCAACAACATCAATAGGCATAGTTAATAAAATCACAAATCATAACAGCTCTAACTCCTTTCAAGTTTCACCAAAGGAAAAGGAAATGAGAGCACTTGGACAAAGCATAACCCAGTATAAAAAGAACCTAAACCAGTAGGCATAGACCTAAGCAGATGTTTCTCAAGGTAACCAAAATAGTTAGAACTTAGAACCAAGTGAAAATGTTGGTCTTTATTTCTGAGAAACTTTGTTAAAACTCAAAAATAATTGACAATTGGACATAGAGAGCTGACTGCATGTAAAGAAGGTTGTGTCAGTAAGCTTCAAAATAGTTTTCCTTCTAAAGTTAACCTGTTGGTTTCAAATGGTGGTTCTCTTTCAGATGTTTTAAATTTGATTTTCTAATAACCTACTGTTCGATATTTGGGTCTATGAAGTGTGAAATTTGACTTCTAGTGCAACTGCAAAGCTGTCCTCTATTGCAATTTATCAAGCTTAGGTGTCAGTTGCTTACACTAATCTGTCTTATGGAAATTTGTTCCAAGTCACCCAGTATGCAAACCATTGACTGAACCATTCATAAGAAAAACTAAACTTAATCACAGGGCTTCACACCAGTTTTCCTTCTTTTTTTTGTTCTTTTTCTTTTTATGAACACTATAAGTAAAACAACCATCAATATAGTAGTATGGTAATTGACAATTCAGCATTCTAAACATGCCGCCTCCCCCTCTCCTGCATAATTCTCAATGATAAATGACAATAAATATGCGTTATAAAGACTACACCATATGCCAAAATTCCTACAAAATTAAAACTAAAACATTCAAATTATTATTAATTTATTTCTTGAATTCATTGAAAGAATCAGACATTATAAGCAATTTCCCTAGGAAAGTTTTTTTTTTTTTTTTAAACAGAAGCAATCAAAACAACATCCATTGTCCAAGGCCTCAGCCGAAATCCCTATCTTTGAAAACAATACTATAATCAAAACTCAAAAGAAACAACAGCAACACAACGAATCAAATTGACAATTGAAGATAATTGTTAGAAATTTAACGCCTAATAAGAATTTGCATAAAATAACTATAACAATTTTGTCACCTTAGCAACTAATTATAAAAACTAATTTTCTGAAATTAGAAAAAAATGTGATTGAATAACGTGTTTGATGATACCTTTTCCAAAGATCGCGTTGTGATTTGGCGGCGATGGAACGCCAGAGGCGATCCATATCGGAGCATAGGGAGTGGATCTGCGATATATCCTTTTTGACGGCGAAAGAGAGCTCGGGAGAGTCGAGTCCTCCGCCGGCGGAGACGGAGCTCTCGAGCCTCTCTAAGCGCTCGATCCCGTCCCTTGCACGAAGCAGTAGCTTTCGCGCGCTTTGATAGACTTCTGATAATGTCCCTCCTCCTTCGATCGCTGCCATAATTTCCTAAAAAGCTTTCTCTTGTTTTTCTTCTAGAAAAGGACGTAGAGCCAGACTAAGGAAATAGAGATTTCTGGTGTTCACCGAATAGCGGTTTTTGAATTTGTTTGGACAGGTCACAGGTAATAAAAACTTGTTTTCGAGAACAATCATTGAGCCTATAATATACCGCCACGTCATTAAAATTGCATACTGCCATTTTTCATTTTCTTTTTTTCTTTTATCCGGTTATGCAAATGAAAATTTCAATTTCACCCTTTGGCTTTTTCTTTTTTACGAGTGTTTTTTGTCAATCTTTCTTCTTCTTTTTTTCCTTTTATATGAAAAAAGACAAATATAATTAAAATATGAAATGCCACATTTCTAATTTTTATCCAAAATCTAAAAATCATTTACTTCCAATAAATAAGCTATCTTGGAAGTTTTCAGCCTCCTAAAATCTCAAGTATAGCTTTCATTTCTCCTCTCAACAAGTCTAAACAGCTTCTTATGTAGCATAATTTAATGAGGGAGCCACTGCTAATCAGACAGAAAAAAACAATCAGTTTCTATTGATATTGCTTCTTTCTTTTGAAATGCAAAATTCTTTTTCATTTGTCTTACAGGATATGATTTATCCTCAGCGGAAAGTAGCACTTCTATTACCAGATGCAGGAAAAGCTTGACGTCGTCTAGCTTGCGGAAATTGTTTACTCCCATCTTCTATTTGCAGCCTACCGACAGCTGAACATTTCTTCTTACCCGCGGAATTGAGTTGGCTTCCTGATTCTTCCTCTGCATCTTCTCCAAACCTAGCCTGTTTCCTGGCTGCTTCATAATCAAATGGCTTTATTTGAAGACCACTTGGTTCTTTTGATTTCTTGACTTTAACCATTTTTCTGTTTTGATTACTGGTCTCAAAGCATTGTTCGAAGCTTGTAGATAACTCAGATAGGGATATAGCCATATCTTCTTTATTTGTTTCAAAAGAAGGTGCCACAGAACTCTCCCCCCCGGGTGTACCAGTAACTTCCGGGCTACCATCAATTGATTCTTCTTTATTTGAATTATCTTCCAACATTATAATATCTTCTAAAGTCGACTCCGTAGCTACCACAGCAGGAGGTTCTTCAGGTTGTGAAACTTCTGGAACTCTATTTGGCTCCTTCACTGCAGGTTTTGACTGCTCCTCTGTACCCAAAAATGAGTGAAATGAAAGATTCACTGAAGATCTGATCTGCTCCAACTTACTCTCTTCCTTGTCCTAAATAGCAAAACCAAGTTAGAACGGAATTGCTTTCCATAATAACAAGTAAAAGAATGCAATTATACAGGAATGCAACTATTTTAAAACCATGTGCATGGACTGCAGCTGAGCTTTTCGACAAGTTTCACTTTCACAAAGAACCGAATGCCAGCAGGTAGCGCATGAGAGAGAGAGAGAGAGATTGACTTTTCTAAAAAAGGCAGCAGACAAAAAATTGCAGCAGAATAACTAGGCTCACCTTTTTATCAGCTTCAAATTTCTTTTTTGCGGCAGCATTCCCCAGAAATGCCCCAAAGCCACGGCTTGGTTTCTTTAGAACCTGAACAGTGGCTCCAGTATCCTACATGGAACAGATAATTTAGCAAGCAGCAACTCATAAAATATAGATCACCATGCATCTATGAAAGGGTTAACAACTTACAATCTTTGCTGAAGGTGGCATAACTGTGCAAGCATTTATTTCTCCACTCTGCCCTGAGATGGCAAGACTTTCTCTGGCATACATTGAGGGACCATTCGCTATTGGCTGCTCAAAAGAGAATCTATTTTTGTTTCTGTCACTTCCAGCAATACTGCTTCCATTATTTTGTGGACAAGCAGGTCCCACCATGCCACCATCTGTGATTTCTGTCTTATCATTTGCCATTGTCAAGTCTGTAGAAGTCTCAGGAGGTAAGATTTTAGCTCCCTCATTAACTACTACATGTTCTTCTGATGCCTGCAAAAAGATATCTTTCAGTCGTCTAAACAAACAGTAATGATAAAGCGGTAGCAGGGGCAAAAAAGTACTTCTAGAAATTAACATATTTTCAACCCATTGCCAATTTATCGAAACAAACAGTAATGGCAAAGCAGCACAAAGAAAAGGTACAAAATCAACAATTTTTCAACCCATTCTTGCAAATAACATAGAGTTTCTATTGCCTTTTCGATAAGATTTTATCAGATTTATATTGAATCAATTAATCGACATATTCTTCATTTATAGTTTTGATAGATAATTGTATATTGGACGCTATAAGTTGTCTTAGTTATTAAGTTATACGAACAACCAACTACAATTCGCAAAGCTTTCTTTTTTTTCTGGACGATAATCAAAACCCATTTGAAGAGCGAAAACACAATGAGATAATGACAAAAATAGAACAGATTCACAAAATATATGAACAACGTATCAGGATGATCATTTCAGTGTAATGACTCTTACATTTAGCACACGCCCCATTCTAAGTTGTTGAGCAGCTTCTTCAAACACAATAGCATTCTGCATAGAATGCCTGATGATGGTAACAACTGAACCAAGATTTCGCTCCACATATGGGTGTTTTGATTTCAACAGTCGACGTAACTTGCTAGCAGTCACAGGCATCTGCTTGGCTTTTACCCGTAAGAAATAACAATAAGTACCAGTAAAACCAAGATACATATTGGAGGTTGATGAAAACTTGAAAAGTTCCTACCGATTTCAAGAAGTGTTTTGTTTGGCAATACATAACCAGTACTTTCATCCTCTGCACGGGCAATAATATCTCGCCATTCACAAAGTGCCTGTAAGCCATTTAAGTAAGACATATAAGCCAAAAAAAAGGATACCACATTCATCTATTTTTGCTAGTGAGGCTTCACATCAAACACATGTATCTGAATTAAAATTGGACATTTCTTGTGGCTAACCAACCAATCCATATGTTATTTTCAAAGTACATGAAACAAAAAAAGAACTTACAGCAACAATGGCTAGCTGCTCAGCATTGAAACCAGCCCCCAGCAACCTGTATCAAATAGCAGAATCAATGCCATTATTTAGTTTGAGTTTACATAAGACATTTCAAATTTCATGCAACTATGCAGTGTGCTAGTTGAGAAAGTAACAAACCCATATATATGGAGATATGAATTCTCCGTCAGCAGCTCTTTCTCATAAAGTTGCAAGCATACCTCAGAACTTCGCTTGTAGACCTGCTAGCAAGAAAACCTTTGCTAATAAGATAACAGTCAACAATAAATACCAGAAAGCAAAAAATTACACAAATTCATACATCCATGTAAATTTATTTTGAAAGGAGAAGACCCAAAAGAGAAAGAGTAGTTTATAGAAAAAAAATATTCAACAAAATTACATGTACTCTGTAAACATTGTTCTCAAGGAAACCTAAGCATGGTATCCCAAAGAATCAGATTATATTCATATGCAATAGTTAATCAACACATAAATTTCCAATACATAGCCTCAGCTTAGATTATACATTGCTGCTTGAACAAAATAAAATGTCAGAAGCCAGAGGAATATGGAAAACACAAACATGAATGTAACTAAAAAATAAGACTATTAAAATCTCTTAGCTTCTTTTCTTCTAGAACGGTCAGAATATGTATGATATCACATGCCATGGCCAACATAGAAAATGCAATAAATAATGATTTTTAGCATCATACCTCTACCAAAGGAGCATCACAGTGTTCAGATTCCTTAGGCATTGACAGCAATTTGATTCTCATCAAATCATAAATGTACAGCAAATAGTGTGTGTCTTCTCTAGCATATCTGTCATAAAAATATTATAAAAAGAAACAATTAGTTGACAGACAACAATGAAAGTTTCCTCCTCAATATTTCCAATCACAGACCCTTGAAACTTTCTTCAAGCTTAAAGTGAGTATAGTATTTTAGAATCAAAAGTACAATCATAAATAAAGAGCAAAGTGCTTTTACTTAATATTGATTAATAATTCGAAACTAACTACTATTTAGATCTTACTGTTTGATTGTTTCTCATAAAACATATAAAATGTCAGTAGTGATGATCTTATAAATTATATTGTTAATTTTTTTCCTTCACTGATAAGTTTGATGTGTTGAGTTTAGCCTTGACTGCAAGCACTACTTTGAGCACAGGAAATAAAAATGTGGACACACATGTATCGAAGATGTTGTCAAATTTACAAGTAAAGCAATCACTTTTATTTTCTCTCTTTCTAGACAAAGTGGTCAATAGTAGTCAATCATTGACCTTAAGGACTAATGCAAGTGCAGCAATTAGACATTATTTAATTACAGAGAGTGAGAGAAACAGAAAGGCAACTGAAGGGTGAAACAGAGAAGGCAAAAGATCCAGGTTCCAGAAGCAATGTTACCTGATCATTTCATCAGGAAGAGGACGCAATCTCCAATCTGCATTCTGGTATCTGCAATGAGTTAACTAATCAATCTTAAAGAAGGTAGAAAAGCAGATCAAAGAGGAGAGAAGTAGCACGTATAAACAAGAAGAAGATCAAACAAATTTAAATGAAGACCTACTCTTTGTTGGCAGTAACTCCACAAAAGTGATGCAGAAGATACTCCAAACTATTTCTTTCCAATTTCAAAACCCTTGAGGCCTGAGGACCACGCAAAAGCATAAGTCAACATATCAGTAGGTGTCCAACACGGATTTTAAATTCAAATTAAAAACAATCACTTCAAGTATATTCTAACTGCACTCAAAACTAAGCAAAAGCATTTCCAATCAAAATAATGGCACTTAGTGAATGGTAATTAGGTTCTACAAATATGTTGTAGGTGGTAAGACTTTCAAGGCTATAGCATATTTTAACTTCTTCAATGAGTTCCAATGATAATAGCATCGTCATAATCATCCATAAAACTGGTTAAATTAGTTCAATCATCTGGACCAAAAGCACAGAGTTGTCATGTATTGTCTTAGATACCATTTTCCACTAATTTATTCTCACACGCTAGTTAACCCTAACAAATGATTTCATAGAAAAAGTTAACATGGTGCCACATAAAACATAAATTCTTAAATATACCAAAAAACTAAGAATTTAAAAAAAATTCTCAAATTAAATCTTCAAGTTCAGAGAAGTGGTGGGTTGACAGTATAAAACCTGCCCAGTGTCAAAGAGATTGCACAAATATATGCCAAAGTCCCGTTGTAGCCACACAATATCACGGTCTGCTCCATGCATAACCTAGTTGAATTAAGGATATCAAACAATGCAATGGACTCATCATTAAAAAAAAAGGCAGATATCAAGAGACCAACCTTTTTCTTGGTGGGATCCTTGAATACTTCCCTAAGATATGGGCCAACATGAATTCGAAGCTTCAAAGTATCTACAATAAAATCCTCAGTTCTGGTAGAAATTTGCATCAAGCAAGTCAATCCTTGAAAAGATCGATATTGGTTATGCTCCAAATCAACCTGAGAATATTTAAACAGAAATTAAACTACATGCAAAGAGGTCCCATGCTAAAAAAATCCTATGTTTGATGCATAGAAAGTCCAGTCAAACCGGTAGCCCTGATCCCCAAAACATATTCGCCTTTCTTCAGACCAGGAAAACACTTCATTCTAAACCATACCATGCATTCTGGCGGAATCAACATTACACATAAAGTCATATAAAAAGCTGTCTGATTTTTACCGCAAATTCATTCACACTGCGTAATTTAGCCACTAACTCCTTCAAATCTTTTACTTCCTCCACAAGCTTGAATGGGGTGGACTCAATTGAGGGGGGGTTTATGGGCTCAATATTTGCTATATCTGTGTCCACAAAATCCATAACAGACAGCTTATCCTGTAAAAAAAAAAGTGTTTTCTCTTATTTTGGCAAGCACAACAAATTTACAGGATATAAATCAGCCAGTTATTTACAAGAACAGAGTTGAGTGTGTGTGAGATACCAAGATATAACAACCAAATAAAAGTGAAAATTTTTATCAAATCCATCTACAAATAATGTTACTAAGGTAGCCCTTAAGAACAGCATTCTCAAAAACAATTATAGCATTCCCATCTTCTAGTTCCTATTAGTAAATGGTGACCTTCATAAATGGTCACCATTTGCACCAACAAAGAAAATAAGAAAGATGACCTTCATTTAACAACTGACTTCCTATAAAACCATCAGGAACACTATTACCTCAATCATCTATTTTGCTAATATTCTTTTTCCTTTGTGTAACCAGGTAAGGTGCCTTAACTCTAAAAAGAAAATGTAAAGACAGGTATATTCTCCTTCTTCATCTTCTTTTTTTTTTTAAATTTTAACCATGTGAGGTGCCTTCTCCTTATTTATTCTTCTGTCCGTGAGAATCATTTCTGAGCGATGAAAATGCTAAAATAACTATTTTAATGATTCTCACTGCAGAAATTCATGCCCCAGAAAATATACAAACATATTACTAATCAGAAGCTAACAATAGCTATATATATATATATATATAAAGTGCAAATAAAAGCATTTCAAATATGTCCAACTATTCTAATCCTGTTCACGACCATCAAAACTACTAAACACACGTCAACTTATCCAAACAAACAAAAAAACTGTGAAAATATATCCTATAAGATACAAAATTGGGTTATCCAAACAATACAGAAATATTATGAAAGAAAATATAAAACAACTACGACATACAAAAGTGACTAACGCCAAGAAAATACAGAAAATAAACGACTTAAAATATATATATATATATATTAAACAAGAAAAAACCAACCAGTGGATGAACAAAACGCTGCCCATCCTCACTCCTTTGCAACCAAACATGTTCAAAAGGCTGATTCGAATTATTAACAAGTATATTATACTCTTCTTGCGGCCTCCGTATCGTTGGTATATGAAACGGCACCTTCGCTTTTGCCGTCGTCCCCGCAGCCAACGCCCCTTTCTTCACCTTCACTTCAGAAGAACTCGAAGCCCCACATTCCTTTCCACCCACTATGTCACCAGCCGAGTCTCTCACTAACCCACCAGCCCCTTTCTTCTTCTTCTTCCCGTGAACCACCTGAAACCCATCAGTATCCGCATCCGCCCCGTTAACCCGACCCGTTTCCTCTTGTTTCTTTCTAATCTTTTGAAATTCGTCCGTGTACAAGTCGACTCGCTCTAAGCATTCGTCGATGATATTAACCGTCCAATCATAAGCTTCATCATCGGCGATATTTTCAATTTTGTTAGGGAAATTAATCGCCTTGTTGGAGCCCCAGGCTTTAGCCGATGAGCCGATGGATTCGAGCAAGGAATGTGACGTATTGTCGATTTGATCAATGGGGAGCTTGAATTGATCGAAATTGTAGAAGAAATGAAAGTCTTGATTGGAAGGAAGGGTTTGAGAAGAGGAAGAGAGTGAGGAAACAGAAGAAGAGAGAGGGCCTGAAGCTAGGGCTTGAAGAGATTGAAAACTTTTTGAAGGTTCAGATTGGGATTCCATTGTTCTTGGATCGATGTTGTTGTTCTTGGTTTTTAGGGTTTTGGGTGACGAAAGGTTAGGGTTTTAGGGATTTTTGGCTCTTTTTCTTTTTTATTCCCATCGAGGAAGACAAGAAAAAAAAATCTTTTATCAAAGAAACTGAAAAGAGTTAAAAGGGGGCTGTCTTCTAGTAGCTTTATTGTTACTTTGTTGCAAATTATTTTTATTTTTTATAAAAGTAAAAAAAAATAAAAATAAAATCAGATAGAAATCTTTTTAGAAAATTGAAAAATTAATTTTCATACACAAAGAAATGCATGATTTATTCTATTTTACTTATATTTTCAATTACTAAATCTTTTTATTTATATAATATTTTTATGAGATAATAACATATAATAATAAAAATAATAACCTTGCAAAATAGAAACTTTTTTTATTATTCATGTGTTTTTGTCATATTTTTTTTTTAAGTTGAAATCAACATTATTTATGTGATTTTTCAATATGTTTTATATCAAGTTTAAAAACAAATATTTTGTCATTAATTTGACTCTCTATTGGGTCAATAATTAATGCAAATTGAATGAAAATTAATGCAAAATATAGTATTAAAATTTTAATAAAAAAGTTAACATAAATTATTTTTAAAAAATTAAATAAATTTTATTTTTTATTATATTTAATTAAATTTTTATATTTTTATTTTAAATAAAATAAATTTTAATAATTAAAGATCAACTAATTATCATTAATAAAAATAATTCTTGATAAAATATGTCTTTTCATCAATACCGATATACCTTCTACAAGTTCTCAAACCAAATGTTTGTGTTGTGGAAAAAATTAAATGATTATTCAATAGTTTTCTTTGGTGTGACTCAATAGATTCAAAACCTATGTATTGGACATTGCGGGAAAAAAATTTGCTTTCGTGGATTAGATGTCTTTTGAAGCTTTTTTTATCAAACTTTGGTGGTGTTTTCGCACGATTAATGGCTTATGGACACGTTTCAGGAAAGCTAAGTACTACACTGGACAAGTACCAATGCAAACCAATGCTAGACTCTATGACTCTCAATCGTGAAAGTGATTGAAAAGTGCCTGCAGCATTACTGAAGAGAATATTCTTTGGAAAAGCGAAATTTTTTTCCTAGCACAATTATTGGATGGGAGAACAACTTTTGGTAACTTTGTTCTTTTTCATTTGCATTCAATGCTTAATGCTAACTATTTTAATGACAATGATGGATGGGATGAAGGAAAATTTCAAGTAGTACTCTTTGATTTTTTGATTGAGGATATTATGAAAATTTCTATTGAAAACTCTAAAGATTATGTTGCTTATTAGGTATCTACTTCTCATGATGACTTTACTTTTAAAAGTGCATGATAATTGATTCGTCAACAATAACTAGCAGACAATGTTCATAATCTTATTTGGCATAAAAGCATTTCTCTCAGTCCTTTCTTTTTGTTGTGGCGGTTTGTACATGGTTGAATACCAATTGAACTAAAGTTTAAAGCCAAAGGCATTCAATTGGCTTCTAAATGCCAATGCTGTCACGTAGAGGAAACACTATTCCATGCTTTATGGCAAAGTTCAATGGCATAACAGGTGTAGAATCACTTGGCTAAATTTTTCCTAATCAATGTCATTCGGCCTCACAATATTGTATAAGTATTTTGAGCATGGTACTACTCAGGAGATTGTACAAAAAAGGGGTATATTTCGATTTTATTACTTATATTTTATTGTTGGTTTTTATGGATTGAACGAAATGATAAAAAACATAAAAATCTAGAAATGTATCTTAACAGAGTAATATGGCAAATCATAAATTTATTGATGCAACTTTGGAAAGGAAATCTCCTACAGAGATGGCAGTGGAAAGGTGATTTACAAACTGCCAGCTTATGGAGGTTTGGATTTGCAAAGGAGTCTCCTATACCATCCAAAATAATTAGATGGGTATATTCATCTATTGATAGATGAAGTTAAGTTGAATGTTGATAATAGTTTTGAGGACCAATTTCAAAATGTTGCAGGAGGATAAGTGTTACAGAATCATACAGGTATACTTATATTTGAATCCTTTGAAAACTTTTATCCTAATAATACCCTAAAAGTCAAATTCCTTGCTTTACAAAGAGGTTTGCTTTTATGCCAATATCACATTTTTTCTAATGTTTGGATTGAAATTGATGCTAAGGTAATTGTGTAAGTGATAAAAGGAGGGAGGCAAGATTCTTATGATATTCATTACAGCCTCATAAAATGTCTGCAAACTTTTTTTTATAGAATTTCTCGCATTCATCAAGAAGATAGTCAAGTTGTAGATTTTTTGTCAAATCATGAATATTTTCATCATAAAACTAGATAAGATTAACTTACTTTATGTTAGATTCAAATAATTATAAAACAATAGTACTCCTTATTAATTTTTCCTATTGTAAGCAAGCAATATTACTTTAGTTCATGTTTTCATGCAAAGAAAGTAGTATTTCCATTAGGAATATTTCCTTATCTTTCTCATGTAAGATTTATATCCCATTTCCAGTATACTTCTACTTCCCATTTTTAATAAAATACTAACAGGTAGTTGGTCCTGAGAGTTGTTCAAACTTTAAAAAAACTATCATCATTAAAAATGACATTTACATATTTTATATCCACGTGATATTAATTTAGAAAATGAAAATAACACGTGGTCATATCGTCAAGTTATATCAACATGCCACATCACTTTTCATTATTACATTCAATATGTCACATTAGTATTACATAATATAAAATGATAAATAGTATTTTAATTAATTATTAATTATAATAATTTATTTAATAGAAATAAAAATATATTTAGATTTACTTTTTTTTTAATAATTCAGCAAAAAAATTTTAAATATTATACCAAAAATGTTTATATATAGTATTGAAATTAAATACTTTTAGTAGATTTTTTTTCAAATGAGAATTCCCATTCAATAAGATAAAACGTGAAAAATATTGAAAAGGAAACAACAGCTTTAGCATGGCATTCTTTCATTGTTGGAGAAGAAAAGGGGTGACTGAGATTCTGACTTTTCCTTCAACAATGTATGGTGGAACGATGAATGGACACACAATAATCGTGAAAACAGCTAGGCATGAATGTTTGGACATAAAGGAATGGTCATGGCAATTCCAGATTTTTATTTTCTATTTAAGAAGGGAAAAGGTCAAAAAAATAATTAAAAAATTGCAAATTCAATTATATCACAGAGAAACATAAATGAAAAAGAAAAACACATATTCAATTAATTACAACTATTATTTTTAATAATTATTTATTTTAAATATATATTTTAATTTTTTTATCAAATATAAATAAAATGAGAAAAATTAAATTAAATTTTATTCTATTAAATATAATTAAATTCTTATACTTTTATTCTAAATTAAATAAAATTTTTTAATTAATGATTAGTTAATTATTATTTTTTTAAAAAATTGATTAATTATTATTAGTTAAAATTTTAAAACATCCTCATCATATAATTAAAGGTCATCATGTAATCATTTATAAATTAAAATAAAACATAATTAAAAGGTTTTTTAGGAGCCATGTGTTTTTCGTTGGGGTGTGTTTTTGGTTAACTTCTATTAGACCGCCTCAACCAAAAACCCAGCTGAATTTTGATGCATTGGAATTCGTTGAGCCTCCTCCCTCAAAACCTTCTGTCTTTGCCTTTCTCTTTATTTTCTGCAGCCTTTTACTCCTCCTTCAAGCACCATCCAACATGAGGTTCTCTATCTTCTCTCTCTATTTTTCATAATAATACTTCTAAAATGCCATATATTTTCTTTTGTTCTTATGTCTTGCTTTTCCATGCTAAAAGATTTTCTAAGTTTTATCCAATGCAAGCAAAATAGAAAAAATAAAAAAAAAGAAAAATAATGTTATACGAAACTAGTTTTGATTATTAAGAACAAACCCAATGTGAGGGTGTCAATGTACAATATTGGGTTGGTGAAAACAAAGAAAAAAAAATTGTAGTTTTTGCAACCATTTCAGGCTTTCCTTCTAGTTCTTGCTAAATAATAGTAGTGTAAAACAATTGGGTTAATTCTATTTGGGTTTACTTCATTTTGCTCATTTTGATGTTGATTCATCTTGACTCTTATTATCTCTATCATTTGTAGCGTGATTAAGATTGAAGAACTTGCAATTATGTAAATGGAATATAGTTTTATGCGTTATAATAATACTTTTATTTCCTTTGGTTTCCTGATATATTGGCTTAAGATTGAAGCAACTCCTTTTTCTTTTTTTTGGTTCTTTTCTTTGTATTCAGTCGCCATCCAGAGGTTCTTTGGGCTCAGAGGTCTGATAAGGTATACCTGACGATCTCTTTACCTGATGCAAAAGATATTTCTGTTATATGTGACCCTCAGGGGTTATTTAGTTTCTCTGCCATGGGGGTGCAAGGAGAATCCTTCGATTTCAGTTTGGAGCTTTTTGGGAAAATAGTACCTGAGGTGAGTTATTGTGTCCTAGATGCATGAGTTCGTTCTTCTAGTCAGGTTGGATTTCTTTACTGGTAGCATGACTTTCATGGTTCTTCTGCTTGTAAGTTATATAATAGATTTCACTATCTATTTTTTGTTTCCCTGTGTGTGGGTTTGTGAAGCTGTAGTCGGCAAGAGAGGAACTTGTTGAAATGCTTAATGTTTTCTATACAAAATAAGACCCTTAAGAAACTTGAAATTATGCACTTTAATCATGAATTCAGTATACCAAGTTTCAGGGTTTGGTCTTTGGGTTGTTTCTTATTTGAAGTGAAATACAAGAATTTCAAATTGAGATATTGGAGCTTATGTTTAAGATGGCAAGAGTTGAATGCCATTAGTGAGAAACCCTCAAACTTGTGATCTATGAGGTATAAAGTAGTTTTGCATGTTTTCCCTGAATGAATAACTTGAAATAAAATCTCTTTCCTACTGCTCTGTACAAACTCTTATTGCTACTTCCATCTCTCTTTTTCGTTTATTCACTTTTTGGTCAAGGATATACTGAAATAATCTGAAAGAATTGAACACCTTTTCTTTTCGCACTTAGAGTTTTGTTCAAATATTATTTTGCTTATATTGCAGGGTTGCAAAACTAATGTTGGGTTAAGGAATATAATATGCTCTATCCAGAAAGAAGAGAAAGGGTGGTGGAAAAGATTACTAAAGTCAGAAGAGAAACCTGCACCTTACATCAAGGTTGATTGGAACAAATGGTGTGATGAAGATGAGGAAGAGTCAAATTGTAAGTTAGTTTATTGTTTATTTTGGTTTTTATTATATTACCACTCCTATGTGCTTATGCACCTAGAAAAATTTGCACACTTCCTTACTTTTGAGAACCTCTTCTGTATATAGATTGTATACTTTCTTGTGTTTTGGCCTTTTCATGTCAGCATCCATGAAGTATCAACAATATCTTTTTAGCGTTTTACCAGTGTACAATCTTTTCATTCTAATCCTCCACTCCTATCCAGCCTAGATTTTTGGGAAATAGTGTAGTACATGTATATGTTAATGTGATTTTCCATTTTTTTAAACCCCATGATTTTTTAACTTTCTGATACGTTTATCAATGAAAAACCTCCTGCTCTGTCCTTTGACTTTTAAGTTATTTGAAGTTTTTATCTGGTCACAAATTCTGGAGCAATACCTGTCTATTTTAACATATATTCTGTACCTATTGCTAGATTCAGTTGTTACTGTGCTTGATTTAATAAAAGCTATATTTAGATTATGATTATATCGGATCTGACTGGAGTTTTTGTGGTCCTTGGCAGCTGATTTGGCCTCTGATGATGATGATGCCATGGTAATTTGCTTAGTCTTCCATTTATGGATGCATAATGCAGTTGCGAGTGGGATAAGATGATGTCATATTTTAGTTAGCCATTGAATCTCAAGTTTCTTGCAGGGAAACAAAGGAAAATCTATTCTTGGGTGGTAAATCAGGCAAATCCTAAAGTTCCTAGAAGAACTTAAAAGTGAAATGCTAATATTATTAGAAGTCAAGAAGCAAGAATGTCCTAAAGCATTCTTGTGTCCTTTAGTTATAGGACAGATAAAAGCCTAAAACCCTAATAACATCTATCCATATTCTCTGGCATCTTTGATCATGGCATGGCATGCCAACATTAGTAAAAGAACAGAAAAGAAAAAATGCCTAACATGCTGTGCCTGCATCAAAATAGGGAGAGACATTTGTGAATGCTTCATAATTATTGATTAATTATTTAATGAGAATTTTGTTTCTTTTTGCAGTATGTTGGTCAAGATGATGAAAGCAGCGATGATGAAGGATTGCTGTGTAAGTTAAACAACTTAATCACTTCATTAAATTATTAAATTGAGTTGCTTTCTGAAGACATAAGCATGTATTATTATTCTCATAGTACAACTTAAGTAAGGTTCCTACACCCTTTTTCTTAGATCATCCAATAGAAATAAGCCATTTATTCAAAATGATTGACTAAAACAACATTGCTTTAGGGTCCATTGCTAGGACAGCAATTTTAAACATGTGACTTTTTTTCATTGGGAACCTGAGGACAAGGATTTAAGGAACCTTACCTAAGTTTCGGCTTTTGCATATGTAGTATGGCTGCATGACAATTATGAGCATTATCAATATTCTCAATGATATGCTTGGTGTTTGTATTAAATTACATTTTCAAAGCATACGCAGAGGTTGCATCTTTGTAGCAGATTGAGTTTTAAAATATAGTTTCTTCATAACCTATAAATGTACTACCGCTACATAAACCTTTGAAGTTTTATGATTAGGTTCTGCATTGCATGTTGCATCCTTGATATATCTTAACCTTTGTAACATCCCACCCCTAGGGTGTATTTAATCAAGATATTTTGTTAACTAAGGTGAATTATGGGTGTTGGTAATGTGAGAAGATATGTGAGAGTGAAGGTGGAGACGTGAAAAATAAAATAATATTTTATTAATAAAATAATATTTTATTAATAAAATAAAATTTTATTAATAAAATAAAAATAAGATAATAATAATATTATAAAATAATAATTTAATTTTTATTGTGGGTGACTTAAGAAGATGTAATATTGAAAGACTATTTTAAGGAGTTAGGTTCAACTGAAGTGGGGGAGAGTAGGAAAATTTTAAAAGAAATGGAATATTGGTGGGGCCCACATGCTGTTATTAAATAAGGTAAAATAGTAAATATATATTTAAATATTATGGTGATAATTTGGTGGAATGTGAATTTGATATTTTGTTCGTATATGTGTTAAGGAGGAAAAATAGAAAAAAATTAAAGTCAAGGAAGTGGTGGAAGGATTCAATCGAAAGAAAATAAAAAGTTTGGAGGGTTAATTAATAAACAGGGAGAAGTTGGAGGCTTTTTGTGCTAATAACTAATTTTATAGTTTGGGAAATATTAAAGAGTAAAAAAGTTGGAAATATGTATTAGTGTAAATTGGAAGAAGGAAACCGTGACTGATCACCCATAGAAAGCCATTTATAATACCATGAGAAGGTGGTATAGTGGGGTACATGTGAGTCCCCACCACGTGGAAGTGTTTGAATGCAAGAGGCATGGATGAAAAAGATAATTGGCTACTTATTCAAGAATTAATATTTTTATGTCCAAATAGGTTAATAAGGAAACATGCAAAGTTTACTATGAGATAAATTATAAATTGTAAAGATGAGATGATGAAATCTAAGAAAAATCAACCAAAAAACAAGGTAACGGGTCAGATGTCCATATACACGGTTTACAAGGGATAAAGTGATTTACAAATACCAAAGTATGGGAATTTGCAAAAAAAAATAAAGCAAACACTTCATGAAGAAAATAAAAAGGGCACATTCTTTAGGAGAATCTACCCATGAAAGAGCCTCAAAAAAAAAAAAAAATCTACTTCACATTCTTCAAAATTTTTGTCAACTTTGCCTCTTGAAGGAAACTGAGAGCTTTAAGAAGATTTCATACCTTCTTCCTTTCAATCCTATATTGCATTAGAGTATGAAATGTTGAGAATTTAACCATCCAAGTTCCCACCATCTTGATTTCCACTTCAACTCAAGAGCTTTGAGAGAAAAAATGATGGTGCTGGAGGGTGTTGAACTAAAAAATATTAATGTGGGTTTTTATTCTCCATAACCCATGAGCTATGGTTGATGGTGAATTAAAAATTTTAAGGATTCTTGCAAGTCGAGGCTGTCAATGCAATCTTGAATGGGATTAAAATTCTATTAGAGGAAATAGGTGGCTGGAAATTTTAGTAAACAAGATAGGGGTGTAATACTTGAATTTTGTAAGTCAAGTTCAAAGCATTTACAGATTTTAATTGTAATGGCAGCTTGAAGAAGCAAAGTGGGCAGAATTTATTTGGCCTTTGGATGGGTTTAAGAGTTAGGAAGATGAGATATGAAGGGAAGGGTGGATGGGGACTATTAACATTGTTGACCATATCAAGATTAATTGGTGAAAATAAAATATTGAAGGGAATACGTAAGCTGATGATTGAGCTGTTAACATGACATTGCTGTATGAAAGTTGCTTAAACTGTAGCCTAGCACGAAGGAAGGTGAAAGTTTGTGAGGACTCGAAGGTAAGTAGGTGGGTGAAATTGAGGTTTGATTGATAAATTGTTGTTGACCGAATATATGAAATATTCAAATGTTCTGTGATTGCTAGGAATTTATGTGAAAACTGCCCAAAACAACAGCTTAATGCAAAGAGGCAGATCCGTGGAGTTAAGGAGATTTGTAAAGAATGAAATTAGATATTTAACTTATACTCTACTTGCTAGTTATACACACAAAGTAGCTATTCTTAAATTATGCTAAACGGATGCTAAGCAAGTGCATAATGTGATTGATTAGGAGCTGTTAAAAGTAGTGCCTTGATTGCTAAACCAAAGTTGCTGGAAGTGTGGAAATAGCATAGACTGAGGCACTAGAAACCTTGAAGGCTCAAGCAGTAGGGGATTGAACTTTGCTAGCGCCTTTAAGAAGATTGGTTGGTAAAATTGGTGAGAAATCCCACCAATTGAGGTGAGTGGGTGTTAAATTTCAAAGCTATAGTCCTCTAGATATATACGTGTGTGTGTGTTGCACTTGTTGATTGAACCTAATTGTGAAAAGCATGAGTTGGTAGGAATCCTTAGGTTGTTTGTGGTTGTGACAAGGATTTTTGAACTTGTTTCTTTCTATTTTATGTATATATAATTAATATATCTAAAAAATTATAGCTTTGAAATATAGTGCCTATTACAATTAAAACTTGTAGATACTTTGAACTTGACTTACAAAATTCAAATTTCACACTCTTATCTTGTTTTTTGAAATTTTCAGCCACCTATTTCCTCTAGTAGAACTTTAACCCCTTTGAAGTTGCATTGACAGTCTCGGTTTGTAAGAATCCTTGAAAATTTTCATTTACCATCAATCATAGCTCACAGGTTATGGAGAATCAAGAGCCCACTTCAATGTTTCTTAATTCAACTCCCTTCTAGCACCACTACTTTTTCTCTCAAAGCTCTCGAGTTGAGGTGGAAACTAAGATGGTGGGAATTTGGATGATTAAACCCTTAACATTTCATACTCTAGTGCAATGTAGGATTGTAAGGAAGAAGGTAGGAAATCTACTTGAAGCTCTTAGTTTCCTTCAAGAGGCTAAGCTTGTAGAAATTTTGAAGAATTTAGGGTATGGGGCTCTCGGGTTTAGAGGGAACTGAGCAGATTTTTTTTAGGCTTTCTTTCATTGGCAGATTCCCCTAAAGAATGTGGCTTTTTTATTTCCTTCATGAAGCGTTTGCTTCATTTTGTTTTTGCAGATTACCACTTACATGCTTTGGTCTTTGTAAATCACTCTTATCTCTTGTAGATCATGTATATGGACATATGCCGGTTACCTTGCTTTTTGGTTGGTTATTTTTAGATTTCATCATCTTATCTTTACATTTCATTTATAATTTATCCCATTATAAACTTTGCATGTTTCATTATTGGCTTATTTGGACATAAAAATACTAATTCTTGAATAAGTGGCTGGTTATCTTTTTCATGCATGCAAATACTTTCGCATGGTGGGGGACTCACATGTCCCCTACTATACCACCTTCCCATGGTTTTATAAATGACTTTTTATGGGCAACCAGCCTCAGTTTCCTTCTTCCAACATACACTTGTACATATTTTCAACTTTTTTACTATTTAATATTTTGCAAACTATAAAATGGTTATTTTCACAAAAACCTCTAATTTCTCTTTATTTATTAATTAAGCCTCTAAATTTTTTATTTTCTTGCGATTGAATCCTTCTACCACTCCCTTGACTTTAATTTTTTTCTATTTTTTCTCCTTAACACATATACGAACAAAATATCCAATTCATATTCTATCAAATTATCATTATAATATTTAAATATATTTACTT
Organism: Theobroma cacao; assembly: GCF_000208745.1. Classification (NCBI taxonomy): domain Eukaryota; kingdom Viridiplantae; phylum Streptophyta; class Magnoliopsida; order Malvales; family Malvaceae; genus Theobroma; species Theobroma cacao. Next base: position 34,336,599 of record NC_030854.1, read on the forward strand.
TTGTATCTTATTTAATAATGGCATGTGAGCCTCATCAATACTCCATTTTTTTTAAAATTTTACTACTCTCCCCTACTTCAGCCAAACCTAACTCCTCAAAATAGTCTTTCGCTATTACACCGTCTTAGTCATCCGTCATAAATATTAAATTATTATTTTATTGTTATATTATTATCTAATTTTTATTTTGTTAATAAAATTTCTTCTCACATTACCAACACTCATAATTCACCTTAGTTAACAAAATACATCCCGGGGTGGGGTGTTGCAACCTTCCCTATATAAGTGGGGGAATATCTTTGATTAATAAGCTAAGGCCACAATGACTTGTAGCTGGTGCCTGGTGTTAGTATTTTCTTTTTCATGTGGTTTAGTTTACTTGTTTCCCCTGCTAAGGCAACCCTACTTGCATGAATAAATTTTGGCGCACTTATTTCTGCATTTCACTCAAGCAACTGGTGAGTCTTTAAGTACTTAAAACCGGGTGAACAAGGGATAATTGAGTGGGATATCTGGTACTGTTCCATTCTAGGGAAAAGAGAGGGTTCTTTTGGTAGGTTGGGGAGTGGGTGAGAATATTTCTTTGACATTCCAAAAAGATGCTCATTAATGATGAGAGGGTTATATGATGTTGTGTTTCTTGGTTAGTTTTGTTCACATTTCTGATCTCAATTGCTAGCTCCTCAAGTTTCTTCATTGGTTCCCGTCGGTGGTTCGCTGTTCTTATGATTTTCTAATGTGCACTGCAGATCTTCCTGATTTGGAAAAGGCAAGAGGAAACTAAGTAAAGAATCAGAACTAACCAGTGACAAATGGAAGATGGAGCTACGAGGAACAATTTTCATCCTGCTGTGGAATTATTAGAACTGGAGTTCATATATATTCGTATCTAACCCCTTCTTCAAGGCAGAGGCCAATCAGATTAAGAGCACTAGAATTCTGAATTCATTTCAATCTATTTTTGCTTAACTTGTTTACAGTATTTGCTCATATCAGCCACAATGATGCATCCATCTGCTTTATTTTCTACATTGTTTGGTCTTTCTTTGACTAGGCTGCTCTGCTTACCTGGTTTTACTGTTGAAGCTTTGCAATTTTCACAAAGCTTGAGGCAGGGAAATTCAAGTTTTAATGTTGATATAATGATAAAAAATTAAAATATTTTTTCATTTTCTCAGGAAATATTCTTTCACATTAAATTTTGATTAATTTTTGTCTAAATTAGAATATACTGATAACATTGCAACCACTTAAAAATAAGTGATATCCCAAATACAAACTTGAATAGGGGGTAACATGCTAAATCAAGCCTAGATTATTTTGTATTTAGTGACACAAAACTATTTGAATAAAGTTTCTTTGTAGCTCTCTTATAATATTTTTAATAAAGCACAAAAAAAGAAGGTTAGAAGATTTCTTCATTCATAATGTACTCGTTTGTTTTTCATTTTAACCTCATGCTCACCTGACAGAGTAAGTATTGCATGATAAAAACCTATATATATATACATGGTTCAAAGTTGTATTATTGTTAAGTAGACATAATTTTTCAGTTTTTTTTCTTTTCCTATTTTTTTTGTATTATAATTATTGTCTTTTTTTTTAATTGTTTTTATTTTTTTTTCAGATTAATCGGTATTTGAGATATTGGAGAAAACTTAAATCCTTTCTTTCTAATATTTTATCATTATATAATATAGCAAATTGATTATTTTACTGGAGTATTATCTAAAATTATATCTTTTCTATTTCCATACACATAGATAAACAAATAAATGAGTTTTTGTTTTTTTATAGATGAACTAGGCTTCTTATCTTGTCTTTAAAATCCATTCTTGCCATCCCATCTTTTTTAATTTTACATTTAATACATTTTGATTAATATATTTCGATGATAATATTTTTTTTGAGTTTGTAAAGAAGTGTAAAGATCCAAAAAATGCTTTCAAGAAAAGAATTTGATTTGCATTAAATAAATTGTAATTTACATCATATCAAATCATATTTATTTTATCTACCATCGTTAATTCCAACAATTCCAACCATGAAATTTCTTCAATCAACTTCTGATGAGATTTGTTCAAAAACTGGTGAGAGGAGATGATATCTCAAGATTTTACATAGAGGATCAAAGAAATGTTTATCAATTGTAACAAATAATTGAAATTTTTTATAAACTTTTGTATTTTAAGATTGTGTATGTTACATTGAATGATATATATATAATTAATTTTATTCGTAATCTAAATTTAATTAATTCACAATAATTTTAATTCAATATTTTAATCTAATTTGATAATATTATTATATAATAACTCTAATTAGATAATTTGTATTATTATTTTTTTAAGATTAAATTTTATAATTATAATTAAACCAAGATTTGGCAACAACTATAATAGAACAAAGTATATGTTTGTATCTATGTTTGCACAGAGTACAAAAAGGACATTGAAAATTAACATACACGAGAGAGACTCCTCATCTCCCCTTACTCCTTAATTTTTTTAATTTTATTTATTTCATTAACTGGTTAAATTTGTTTACTGGTTTTTTTATGAATTTTAAATTAATGATAACAATTTAATCTTATAGATCGAATTATCTTATTAATTAACCTTACAATAAGATCAAAAATAATAACTTTACTGCAGAATTTACCTACAGGAGAGACGTACAGCGTTGAAGTCAGATTTATAGAGCATCCCACTAGCTTCAGCTTCAAGAAACTTACGGATCCTCTCCATAACCCTTCTGCCCTTCACACTATTTTGCATAAACCTCTGAGCACACCGTTCGCTCAACTTTTAATTTCTGCCAGAGCTGATAATGGCTTCATACGAATACTAGTCTGAATCTCCTGTAGACAAATTGTCCAGCCTGTTGGATTAATTATGCGGGTGAGGATCATACATTATCTTCTGCTCTACCTCTATCAACTTCTGGAGACTGACATTCCGGGTTGTAAGTTGCATTGATTTAGATTGGGCATCAACAACTGTCGATTCAACACAGTGGCAGACATCCTGGCCAATGATATTCTGCGAATAAACCATGGCCCTGGAAGCATGAATGGTAAGAGCACGAGTAGCGTAGACACTTAGAGGAGACTGGAGAGCACTTATGCTGTGCTATAAAGGTGGTGGAACAAAGTTTGCTGTTGAGAAGGCTACAAAGACTAACATCAAGATTGTTAGGGATTGCCTTTGCAGCCTCGTTTTTAGAATAATAAGATCTAGTATAACATTCGTGTCTATTTTCAGCTATAATTTAGACAAACCAGTATGAAACCAGATTGATGTAAAAGATTCAGAGCATTTACACCAAAATGCATGCCGGCCTATTTAGGACAGGCAGGAGCCTTGTCAACAATTCGAACTGGGGTAGGTGGGATTGAGTCCCACCATTCTTTCAGCCGCCGTTCTCCTTGGTTGTTTCTTATGTACTTCCCTAACTTTGATGTCATGATCGCGGAATGAAATACAGCAGTCATTATGAGATACTTTAAGGGAACCACTGCCAACAATATTGCCAATCCGATCATCGCCAGCATCACCCTTTCTGCATGCTGAAACCAAGAACAAGTGTGTGAATTTGATGGGTGTACGACATTAAAATGAAAAATTATCATTTGTTTGATAAGTTAAACAGAAACCTTAAAAGTAGTTTGCACAAGGACACATCAGGCAACCAATGATTTCTCCAATTAAAAAAACAAATACTACCAAAAAATGTTACAGAGCTCAGTAGCACTCATAGTTTGCTTTATGAAATTTTTACTCTAATTATCTGTTCATGCCGTCAATTTAAATATTTATAATTTAAAATGTGATTGGGGTTTGCTGCCTAGCAGATACTCACTGAACCATGCTATGATTCCAAACTAATTGAGGTGAGTTACAGGAATTCTTCTGCTCTACTTTGGCTTATAAAGAGTAAAAATCCTGCAATGACTCCTCATTGCATTACAAGGTATGAAATGTAAGCAGTAATTTCTTTAAGCATTAGTACTACTCTAGTATATAGTCCATTGTTTATTGCCTTCGATAGTCTAACATGCAATTTTGTGCTTACTCAAAGCATGAGGAAGCAAGAGCTAGGCACCACACTATTGCAAATCCCTTGAGATAAATTTTTCCCACTTTTACCTTAAATCTTGCTTTATAATAGAACAATGCACTTTGCATTTGGAAGAAGTAAAAGAATGCATTTCATTATGTTTAATCTTAAATAAGTTGCCAAATTAAAAGCATGTTTAGTTGCATGAGTACCTTGTGTGCTCTTGAAACCAGAATTGAATGCAATTTCAGTATTGTTACAGTCGCCTCCTGGATTATCCCACAAATGGTCATAAATCCGTAATGAGCTGAAACTATGTTCTCTCTCGTAGATGCAGTCTGGTCAGAGGCGGTGCACACAACTATCTCCTTTTGTTTGTCTTTAAGCCTTTCTTGTCTAGCTCGGATCATTTTTGCTAACACCAGAAGCAAGCCTGAGGACATTGCTTTGCCAACCCATTCCCTACAACAATAACATGATTTGTATTTGATGTATTATTTTAAGATATGAGTTTGCATACAGATTTTGAAAAATTCTTTTAGTAGGTTAAAGAATGAAAGCAGGACCAAGAACAACTTACTTGTACGCAATTAGTATAATTGCAGCAGCTACAGCAAGGGTAGTTGCTGGTCTCTCCCATGAAAGGATTTGTTGGAACCAAAGGAATACACTTTTAAGTGGCTTTAGTAGCTCCTATAAATGCCAAAAGAATGAGTGTAACACATTTAATGTTCTTGCATCAATCCTAGGATCTATTCTTTAAGAAAGCAAGATAAGCTGAGTAATTAAATCTGTATGAAAAGTTTCATTGCCTCTCCTAGTCAAAAATAAAAGAAAGACAGAGAGAGTGTGTTTGTTCAAACACTAGTTGGCTCAAAGCCAACTATGGAATTGCACATCATGATAAGATGTGCACTCTGTACCACAATTTAAAGCACATTTATTGCTTACCATGAAAAGATGTGCATTATATTGGAACAAGTAATTACCATAAGAATGAGAGCATTTTCACTGATCCCTTCCTCTTTCAGCCCCTCAATTGCTGATTTAGCAATAGCAGCTTCCCTTTCTTCCCTTCTCGTTTGATTGATGGCAGTCTCTAAAGAGGTTTTATTATGATATTCACCACCCGCAAAAGTTTTCCTCACCTCATCAGTCACTGCTTTTGCTTCTAAACTTGATGCAATTGACTCTGAAAGGTTCATTCTCCTCAGTATTGAGCTTGCACTACAAGGTTGTCCACTATTTACCCTCTTTAGACTCTCAGAAAGCTGTTCCAATACATAGTCCCCCTTAGGTAACTCATCATATAAAGCAAAAATCAAAAATTTTGTGGGATTCGGGGGAGAAATTCGTAGCATTTCTCTTGCTGCGTGAAGCCTTATAATGCTCAAAATGGTCCTTGCATGCATCTCCCATGCTTGTATTGGACATTCCACTTTGAATTCAGATAAAAATTTGTGCATTAGCAGAACCTCCTTTGTGAGTGCTAGCCAATGGTCACGCCTTGTAGAGCTTGTTATCTCTGGAAACTCCAGCACAACCCCTTCTGGTCTAGAAAAATTGGAGAGCTAAGGTCACTCAGAATACCAACAATCCAATTTATCAACACACTTTGCTCATTTTTCAGCTTAAGTCAAATCATTACTCCCAAACTCTCAACACCACTTAGTTAGACTAAGCTAAAAAATCCACCACCAAGCTGTCAGTGATTCCAATTATCAAGTAGTTAAACTTTCTGGCAGATTTTTTACAACAACATGAAAATCAAGTACAAATTGATGACCGGTACGTTATTGACATGAAATTTAAGAGTTAGAGCGGGTGAAAATCGGTACATCCAAGTGAAACTAATGAAAAATTCTACACCATCATTAAGCTTTACCTACATGTTATTATGTCTGACTTTGAATGAAATAATAACAGTAATATTACCTAGAATTCTATGCAAGTATATACTTACAATTCAGGGGATTCATAGATTATGGCTTTGTCAAAAAGTGGAGCGCCCCATGGACCTGTGGCAGCTGGTTTAACACCGTGATCAATATCCCTTGAAAGGTCAATCTTAAGTGCATCTTCATATGTTACCACTCCAGAAGCCTCAAAATAGAGAGCATAATTAGTCAGTGTAAGCCTACCTAGAAAAATAACATCCAAAGTAAGTGATTTCAAAAGTAGCAATCACTTGAGAGATCATAAGATAGAGATTTATTTGATCACTTGTCCATTATGATAGTACAAAAAAGGAATCAAACACAAACCAGGCCAACTCGTTCCTCCAATATGGCGCACTACTCTCTGTGTGCTAGCTGTTCCCTCCACATGCAATATAAATTCATCATCAGCTAACTCTACACCTTTTGGCTTTGCTTGTTTCTGTAAATGCTTCATGCGGCTGTAGGACCAACAGTTGAACAGAAAAGGGAGGAAAAGAAACCACTTAGAGTATAGCAAACAAATTTTTTGGTGCTCTACACAAAGTTCAAAACAAAGAAAGTAAGTTGTGCAAATTTTGGTAGCATTGGAGTTTGTCTATGCCTCATTTTTAACAGAGAGTTGTGATAATTAGTTTGTCCATGCCTTACTCATAGTGCCGGTTTATTACTGTATATCCATTGATATTTATGCAGGTAACTTAAAATTACAATTACATGGTGGCGACAAATGGACAACCTGCAGTGCCACCTATGATAATAATTATATAAGCAGTTAATCCTCCAATAGTAAAAGACTGCGGTGCCATATTTGCAGTAGAGTGGACATTATACACTGCCATCAAAGCTATTAACTTTCCAGTTGTGTGTAGATTAAACTGAGGGGAAGAAAACAGAATTTAGGCATGAAAACAACGGTGAGATGGAAAATAGGTTTAGTTAGAATTTAGAGACTAGATTCTGCCAATGCCAAATAGCATAACCATCTCAGATGGAATTTAAATTTTCCATACTCATCATTGCTAGCTATATTGGATTGATTTTTCTTTCAAGTAGAGATTAGATGCATACTCATCAATTTCTTTTAGGAATTTATCATATGCAGGGAAAAAGAGCCGGTTTCCAGTAGGCGCAGTTAGAGTTTCGAATGTGAATCTTCCATTAACAATATCAGCAACTAATGGAACTAATGATCCCAACCACACAAAAGCATCTTCTGCAACACTTGGTTCATCATTAACCTACCAAGAAATTTCACAAATCATCAGCAAAGAAGCAAGAAGAAATGACAGACACACAGTGTCATTGGCAAAATCAATCAATTCTTTCTGAGAATAAAATAAATTGATATTGCTTCTGACTAATTAAGGCAATTGAATGATGAGAAAGAAATTTTCTTACAAGGAGTGGCATCAGGTCTGAATAGAAAAGAGGGATATCATCGTGCTCCAGAGGCACTTCTACTGGTGATTTTATATCTTCTTTCTCCTTGGCAATGCTCTCCTGCCAACTCAACATAATAGTATAAGTACTATGTTGGAGGGAATATGATCAACAAATAAATTCTGACAACTTTAGCACAAATGTTATGAGGACAATGAAAACCATAATTTTCATTGAATATTTTCATCAAAAATGCAGTTTTCTGGTCAAATGTCACTCAGACAAATGATCACAACTCAGAACTTAAACCAATTCCGAACTTCACTACAGAGAGGTTGAATATGCTCACTGTCTGAGACTCTTCATCGACAGCATTAGGCTTCTCCCAAGCTAGCATCATGTCATACGTGAACCGGCTGAATGACGCATTACTTATCCTTTCTTCTATATTTTGACACAATTTAATGAGAGCTTTTGAGCTGCAAAATTCCACTAATTTCCTCGAATAATCGCCCACTTCAGGCTTCCATCCAGCGTCAAATTCTTCTGCCAAGTTATCCACAGAAGTACCTAGTTTCCTGGGTAAAATTAAGCATAGCAAAGCATTCTAGGTATGCTATGGTTGGGTATTATTCCAATACAATTCAATTTGGATAAAAATAAATAAATAAATAAACTAGTACAACTACAATATATATAATCGATAGAAATTATTTCAAAAATATCTCATGTTCTGTAATGATCATCTATCTATACTCAATATAAATAATGAGCCTAACTGTAACTCTCAGAAAACCTCAAGTATGATGTTCTTTTTCTTTATTACATGAGAATTTGCTAATACATTAATATATTGTAATGTTTTAAATATATCAAACCTTAACCAGATTAGAGTCTTAATTTCATGTTGTTTTTATTATGAAATACTATTATATGTTTTATTTTTTTTCTTCAATTTCACTGTTTTCCATTGATTTTTAATACCCAAGAGACCTTATTCACATTATTATATTTGAAACTCAAGACAGAGTAACTCCCTCACCCCAATAAAGAGGTCTAATTATCAAAAGATTAAATACTGAAACAATGAAAACTCACTAAGGAAACTATAAAGAGAGAGAGAGAGAGAGAGACAGAGAGATCGATCAGATATGTAAGTATATTACTCTGCACTTCTTTGGAGAACATGGTTGGCAATGGAGGAAAGATGCTTCAGCTGCACCATCTTCAACGTCCTGTACCTCTCTCGCTATGCTGCTTGCTGGGCCTATGGCTTTTGAATCTTTGATTTTTGATATATGAAAGGAGAAGGCAAAAGTAGAGAGGGGTGGGTTGTTTTTTGTTTGTTAACTTCCTAGGCTGCCACGTTAGGGTGGCCATGCAACCACCTGGTGCTTCCTCCATCTTCATGCACACCTCACGTTTTACCCTTTTTTTCAGGATTTTATTGTAATTTAGAGCCTAATCCCTCCTTCTACAAATGACAGGCACTATGTAAACCCAATTGTCGCAATCTGCTATGGGCCGAGGTAGGCCCTTTCTGACTTGATAAGTTATACAGGGCCAAGCACTCCCAGCACACCCATTTTCAGAGAGCTCAGCCTAGAAACAGTCTTTGCTCCTTGTGACAGTCACAACTGTATAATTTCCAAAAACGTGTTAGAGCAAAGTCTTTTCAATTCACAATTTTCACTTCACCTCCCCTCCCCCATATTCTCCTTTGCCTCTTCAGCTTCTCTCCATGATGAAAGATTCCGATTTGTCTTCCCTTATTCGACTCAACATTGGTAAAATTCTCTACAATTCCTATAATGTTTATATTTCAACCTCTACTTTATGTGGTCTTTTTCATATAAAAATTCCGCATCAGTTACTTATTTTGGCAAGAAGTTAGAATTTTTGATTGGTTCATTAATAAACAAGAAAAACCCATTTTTATTTTAGCTTTTTTTAACTGGGACTAATGGCTTAAACCCTTTGGATTGGATTAATGATCTGCATTGGGTAGTTGACTAACTCTGTTTTCCGTTTGGTTGCTGAGATAACTTAGGAATTTGATTTACACTTCAACTTTATGCATTTGCTTTTCTGGGTGCCACTTTTTTTTCTTTCTAAGTTTTATCTTTTTGTTAGTTTTCTCATTGTCGGATTTGGTTACATTAAAAGTTAATGCCTTCAACTGAACAAAAATCTGTGGGCAGGAGGGAAGAAATTTTGTACGACTATTGATACATTGACCTGCCGTGAGCCTGAGTCCATGCTGGCAGCTATGTTTAGTGGTCGCCATACGTTGTGTCAGGACTCTGAGAAGGTATATATACTTTTCTTTGCCTTGGTTGCCACACTGTCATTTGTTAATATGTAGACTTGTTAGGTTTTATATTCTGAATTTTTCCTGTGAGTGAATAGTAAATGTGGTCTCAGCAAAGAAATTTAGTGTTTTCTTTTCGTTAAGTGGTGGAATATTTTTCCTCCTATCCTATAAGAATGTGAGTAGATGTCACCTGAATCATGACTGATTTTCTTAATTTGATTCATTTATATATATATTCCTATTATGGGGAGTGAATGATGCAATCCATTTCTTGGAGTGATGCAGTCATTGTACTTTTCAAATAAATATTTTTGTTTATGGGAAGGATCTTTGCTTAGAGTGATTTTGGATGGGAGGTTTGGTTGAATGTTCAATTTATCACACATGATAAATTGTAGATAAAGATTGTAGAAGCATATTGGTTTAAAATGTTTAAGAACCACTGAAATGATATCTTTTTCTTATTCGCAAGGAAATAGGTTCACATCAAATATTAGAAATTGTCTTCATATTGGTCCATACCATTGAAGAGTGTATTATATGAGCATATGTATGAAACTTCAATGCATGAGTATTTTTTTTTATCAGTTATGTCTTGCTATCATTTTCTCTTTCCAAAAGAGACGATGACCACAAATTTTGAAGGTGTTTTTATAAATTTTCTTGAGCTACATCTTAGATATCATTTCAGGCATCAGTGCACTTCTAGTTCTTTATAACTTACAGATGGTAGCATGCCAAATTTGGTACTTGAAAGTTATGTGTTTTCACTGGGTAATGAAAAACAGTTTCCATTTCCCCCATAAAATTATCATTCACACAAAATAACAGAAGGGGAAAGGGAGGAGAATGGAAATAAGTTATATGTACTTTTGATATAGTTCGTATTGGAGTTCTGCAAGAGAAGAAACTTTGTTTGAGTACAGATATTGAATCATATTCCTTGATCATATTGAATTCTTTCAGGGATATGTCTTTGTTGATAGGGATGGAAAGCATTTTCGGCATATTCTAAACTGGTTAAGGGATGGTGTTGTTCCCACATTGACAGATTCTGGATATTCAGAGCTCATAAGGGAGGCAGAATATTACCAGCTACTTGTAAGCCATAGCTTCTTATAATATCTACTTTCACTCACTTCTAATTGCTATTTCATTACTTTTTTCTGCCAAGTTCATGTCACTTAAAGACATGTCCTTGCATTGTTAAATTACATGGTCAAGGCTTAAGGTGCATTGAGATTGTATGATGCGTGGTACTGCCTTTATGCATTAGCTCTAGTGGTAGAGGGTGGTTTTGGGATGTGGATTGTCCTATAAATAGGATTCAATACTGCTAATTAAAAATATTCAATTTTTTAATACTCCAGTTGATATTTTATCAGTTTATGGATCGAAACTCAAGGACATATTTCGTGCCGCAGCCCAGGTGTCTTGTTGACAACATTAACTTAAAATTCAGGAAAAAAAAGTGTAGGAAGGGATTTTGTTGTTGTCCCTATCTACTTTGCTATTAAGGCTTAATGGAATGGGGTTGAGCCATATTTGGTTCTCTGTAGCACATGCATTCTGCATAATTTTTTTTCCTTTTGTTTTAAAAGCCTTTAATTAAGCTATGATATTTAATTTATATGAGAGAAAGTGCTGTTTTGTTTGTCAAAAAAAAGATAGATGGCATAGCTTACAATCTATGATGTGAAACCAAATCCTGTGCTGCTGTTTTTAAGTTTTGAAGCCTTGTTTAAATGATACTCCAGGTATGCTTGAGTGCTTTAAGCAGGAAGCACAATTTCTTAGAAATGATGCACAAGTCCATTAATGAGTATAATGCCATTGTGTGTTATAAATCTATGTTCTTTTTCTTTTTAAAATTATTTATTTCTTCTCCAGAACATTTTTCAGAAGTTGAATCACACATAATGATGTACTGTACTTATCTATTTTTGCATGATTTATATATCTTGGTTTTCAGCGATAACCCCATGAAACATTACTCATCATGTTTCTCACTCTTTTAGTTTGGGTCGTTGACCCCTTGTTGACTTTTGTTCAATAAGATATGAATTTTCATGCTTATAATTTCAGGGACTAATAGAAGGAATCAGTTCTGTTTTAAATAAGAGGAAGGAAGATGATGACTTGGGTGCTGAATTGACACGTACTGATATCATCAAGTGCATACAGTCTGAAAGAGTTAGATTTCGGGGAGTTAACCTTTCGGGCCTTGATCTCTCTAAATTGGTAATGATTTCTGATCCCATATTCTTGACAGAATCTTGTGTTAACACTTTTGGTTTTCTGCCAAGTAGAGTCTTGTTTCACAGAAAATGAGACTTTGTCCATGTGATCTTCTACTTACACGTGTCTGTGGTCTGTGGAGAAGAAAATTGTTTGCAATCAATACTTGCAACTACAAGTTTTCTCCTTTTCTCTGATTAGTGATGACTGACATTTGTTACATTTTCTTGGGAATCATGGTAGAAGGGTTTTTGTTTCTCTTAATCTGAATGTTGGATGTCTATCTTTAATGTCATATGACTTTTTGTAGTTCAATTTCAGTCTTAGAAGCAGATATATTATTGCAATCTCCAATGTATTATCCTTTTCTATTTCTTCAATTGTGCAGGATCTTTCATTTGTGGATTTCAGCTTTGCCTGTCTTAAAAGTGTTTTCTTCTCACGTGCAAATCTTCAGTGTGCAAAATTTCGGGTAGGTCTAATTTTTTTTCATGAAGTATGTCATTGACTGTATATGCCTTAATTAGGTTTAGTTTATACTCGCTTAACATTCAAACTTAACCACGTGATGTGAGAATGGTTGTACATGGTTCCTTGGTGTCTTTGGTACTTTTTGGTTGTTACCTGGTGGATGGATCATTTTTAACCTCTCTATCATCATCGCAGGATGTAGATGCTGAGGGTTCTATTTTTCACAATGCAACTTTGCGTGAGTAAGATGCATACCCTTACTTTTCCTTTCTGGACCATTTTTTTTTCTTGTGAACTGTAATCTTAATTGTTTTATTTTTGCCTAGGAAAGGTGTGAATTTACTGGGGCAAATCTTCGTGGGGCTTTACTAGCTGGTGCTAATCTTCAGAGTGCAAATCTTCAAGGCAAAATTTTACCATCTTTCTACAGTTAGTTGATTTCTTGTAAATGCTACTATGTACAGCTATTGTTTGAAATATTAACAGATCTTTATCTTCATCAATTTCAATGTTGCAGATGCCTGTTTGATAGATTGTAGCTTCTGTGGGGCAGATCTTCGTTCTGCACACTTACAGGTGATCATTAAATTGAATATAATGTGCATATACAAGGAAGAAAGTACAAGCCCTTAGCTTACAATGAAATTATTAGTAATATATTTGGATTCATTCTTGTTTGAGCTATAATGATCCTCTGGATTGAATGATTAAATAAAAAATATATGCTATACTAAAAAAAGAAAACATTAATTCTTCATAAGGATGAACTAAGGATAAGCCCATCATTTAGCATACAAGGTAACGGTTTGTAGTTGGGTGTTAAATTGCTAATGATGTTAGGTAACATGTTTGATCAGTGTGAATGATGGCGATGATACATATTGCATAGGAGTTCATGGTTTGAGTGAAACTATTGACATATGTAAACATCAAAGAAGAGAATAATTCCTTTATTTGTTGGTATTTTCTATTTTGCTCATTGTTGCACGTTTCTTGACTAGTTGGGGTTTTCTGCGGGGGCCTTTTGTGATATTGTAACTATTAATATGGTTTATCTCTGGATTTTTAGACTGCTGATCTCACGAATGCCAACTTAGAGGGAGCTAATCTTGAAGGAGCCAATTTGAAGGTAGACAGATGCTTAAGGATGGTGTTTCCATATCAATTGCTTTGGTACATATATTATTTTTATTTGAGCTATAGGAAGGTATCAATTAGGCAACCCAACAGAAAATGCTGGTGGCTATTTAATGCATGTATTTATAATAGCTTAATCTGATGCGTTGATCAACTTATCCTGATAACTTGAGCAAGCTTAATAATTTATAAAAGGGAACTTGAACGGTTGTGGCCTGACATTTTTTTAGTTTCCTTTCCGGCTCCTTTTGTGTTGATAATTAGTTTGTTGTAATTACATGTTTTTCAGGGTGCAAAATTAAATAATGCCAATCTGAAGGGTGCAAACCTCCAACGAGCTTATTTACGACATGTTAATCTTCGAGATACAGTAAGTAAATCAGTTTTACAATTTGCAAATTTGTTTGGATAGTAAGTTAGTGGTTCATCTAAAATTTTTGGACTGCACCTGTTGATGTGGGTCAAAGTAAAAGGATTTTCACATTTGTTCTTCCAAATATCTTACTGGAATCCATCATGTGATTTTTGTTTCTTAATCAGCATTTGGAAGGTGCTAAGCTTGATGGTGCTAACTTGCTTGGAGCAATCAGGTGATGATGTAGAAAGCTTGTATATATACATATATATATATATACACATATATATATACATATATATATATATATACATATATATATATATACACATATATATATACATATATATATATATATACATATATACATATGTATATATGTATACATATGTACATATGTACATATGTACATATGTATACATATGTACATATGTATACATATGTATATTGACAGATATGAATTTACAATGGATGTAGGCAATAGGGGCAGCTGCCTCCTTGGAAATCCTATTACTTTTTAGTAATATTATGTAATTACTGCAAGTTCCAGAGAAGTTTTAACTTTGTTTGTGCCCATTGAAATCTAATTAAAATCCTCTCACCTGTAAATTTTATGAGTATTAAATATCACATAATCAGTAAACTTTAAGAAATTTTGCTTTTCTATGCATGTAACTCAGGGAAGGGATATGAGAAGTGATATGAGACGATAAGCCTTGAAGCTTTTTTAGTTTTCTATATGGTGATCTTAAAACATGAAGAGTGAAAAATGTTAAGCCAATGAATGTTAAAAAAAATACTCCAAATAAGGTAAAAAAAGCATGTTTCATGGAGATGGGAATAGGGTTGAAAATATCCATCCCATGGCCATATTCAGTGTGCTGACAGGTTTTCTACCTCTTAAGAAGTGTGAGGTACATATTGGAAGGACCATGCTCAAGGAAAATCAAAGTCAAATCCAATGAAATACAAACAAGTTTCATGAACTCGATAAATGGTATCATGAGATTTTTATGACTTTTGGATGCAATAAAGATGTGGCTGATAATGGAAGGGTTGATTATCTCATGCCACAACCTCTTGGATTTATGATGGTATTCGGTGTCTTATAATGTGATGTTATCACTGAAGGGATAATATTGTAATGTTTAAAATATATGAGAAAATATCAATTATAATATTAAAAAGATAATATTATTGTGTTCGGTTTGAAAGTATTAATGTTGAAAATATGATATTAATTTTTAAAATTATTTTATGTATGAAAGTTTCTTATCACCAACATTAAGTAGTTATAAGATATATTTAATTTTTAAAGTTTTCATTTCATTATTAATATCATCACTTACTTTTTATTTATTTTATAAAATAAATAAATAAATATAATGTTTGAAAAAGTCATTAAACTATTTAAAAAATTTTAAATTATTTTTTATTATTTTATTAAGTTCAATCAAATCATTATATTTTTATTTTCGATCAAATGAACTCTTATAATTAAGAGTTGTTTTAATCAACATATCTTTTATTATTTTATTTTACATGGTATTAACATGACGTTAATGTAAAATGTGAAAAATATTATATAGTCATGTTATATTAACATGTTATGTCATTATTTATTATTTATTATGATATGTTAATATGTCACATCAATATTATACGATATAAAATAGTAAATGATATTTTGATTAAATTAATTATTAATTATAAAGTTTATTAATTTAAAATAAAAATATAAAAATATAATAAAATGTAATAAAATAATAATAATTTATTTAAATTTTTTACAATAATTTAAAAGCTTATCACTCACATAGAAAAAAATGTTGTAACTCCTCTCGTGCCGCACGTCCTCAAACCGGGTTATATATGAAAACATTTAACTTACTATTCAATAAACTTCTCTTTATAAAATTATAAAATCATCGTGGTTTTCCATTCATGCGAAATTGGAGGTTGAATCATGGAAAATATCCATGACAGATTTCCTCTTTCCTGTTGGAAGGACCATGCCCAATGAACAAATGAATACAAACATTTTCCATTAACATAATAAACGGTTTCATGAGATATTTATGACATTTGGATTCAGCAATAAAGATGTGGGTGAGAATGGAAGCAGGCCACAACCTCCTAGTTTCAAGTGGTATTTGGTCAAGGATCTGTCATTGGATAATCCTCAAACTTTAGGTGACCCTCAAATTATCTGTGAATTCCTCTTCTTTTTTTTTTTGGGTTGCAAATCTAGATCTAAAACTGGCCGGTGCGCATTTACCCAGACAAAAGAGGATTTGAAATGATAATCTGTTGGTCGGTTGCATTATAACCAGGAAAAGTAAAGATAAGGGTGGGCTAATTTTAAAGCAGAACTATTATTTCACTTGCGTGATTATATATTTGTTGCTGGGAAAGAGGAAGACTTTGAAACATTTAATGTCATTCCTAATTTAACCTTCATTTAGTTGTTACTTTTTTTTCCCTTTGATAAGATATAAATACAAAAAAATATATATATATTTTTACAAAATCATAAGCGTAACTTTGTAATATTTAAAGTGATTGCTAGTTGCTCTTCATTTAGTTGTAGCACTAGTCTGTTAACTCAAGAAGATAATACGGTAAAGAAAAAATTCGAGAAGGTATAGTGGTGAAATACGATGGAGAAAAGAATAAAAAGAGCTGAATAAAAAAAGTATTTGAGAAGAGCTTAGCGAGAGTTTTTAGAGATGAAGAGGGTGATTTTTATATACACCAAGTAGAAGTGGTTGTTTTGAAACAATTAGCCAAAAAATATTTATTAGACTATATAGGAAGAGAGGGTTTAGGAAAAATATGTTCATCGTGGGAAGAATTTGTCTACTATGAAAGAATATGTTTATCAAGGATAGAACAGGTCCATTATGAAATAACACGTTTTTCTCCAACTATGTGCATTGGGTAGTCAGAGAATGTTTAGATTTAATAACATAGTAGAGTTAAGTTACGTATAACAATATGTTATGTGTTTTTCAAAGGAAAAAAAAAAAGGAATTAGTTATCCGCTTCTCGAATTTTCATTCAATAATTATTATGTGAATGTATATTGAACTTAGTTATCAGGATCCAAATTTATTACCTAACAACTAGCACAAATTCGATTGGGATAAAAAAAAAAACTAAAAATAAGCCACTTGGTTCCAAATGCTTTGCAAAGGGGAGACACATGGAAACAAAATGGATCGCCACTAAAATGTTCCCGGCAACAGCATAGCATTCCCCCAAAATTCTGTCGGCAAGCAACGATTGACGTCCACTTGTCTTTGCGCAAAGTAAGGGGATGATTTAAAGAAGCGATTCTTTTTTTTATTTTTTCTTTCTTTTTCGGTGGAAATAAAGTCACAGGTCAGTTAATTAGGTGCGAAATGAAGGGACGCGGAGGGGCCCATCAAGATGATGATTTTATCGACTTGAAGGTGAAGATTTATCATCAGCTGACCATACAATGCAACGCGTCAGAGCCACGTGATTTACTGTCAAAATCTATAGCATTAAAAGCTGTGAAATAGATTAGACTCAGATTCGTGCCTTCTCTCAGGCTATGCCACGTGGTCATTCATTTGTGGATAGAAGTTACAAGTTAACGAACCAAAAAAGTTCATCAAAATTCCAAAGTTCAATGCATACCAAATGTATTAGTAATAATATCACTTACAATTGATGACCGAACATTATTAATAAATCAAATATTATTATGTTATTAATAAATATTTATTTTTAAAAAGTTTTTAATTTTATTTTTATATGTTTATGATAACATTAATATATAAAACTATATATGGATAACATATTATAAATAAACATTATTACATTTTGAACAAAAGAATGGATTTTATTTATGTTTACGTGATTTATAGATGGAATTATTATATATAAATATAATTAATTGATTCTTAGACCTAATAACTTTTCATACAAATCTAAATACATTAGTTTAAAATTTTATCTTATCCTCTCCCTTTTGGAACATATGATAAAATTAACACTTTCATAAAGATGAACATACAAATTAAAAATAGTCCAAAGTTTCTTCAAATAAACTATTGGCTCCTTTATTTCTTCAAGCAGTATTTCCATTTTATGGATTAATCCAAGTATCATCCATTAATTTATACTGGACAATTATTTCCATTCCTTAATAAATTTTTGACGGTAAGAGGCAACCCACACACAACACGCCGCGTACACGGGGTATAAGGGTGTTAATGTAATTTCTTATTTATAAGGCGGATAACGTTCGATGGCGAACTAAAAAAATCTAATGCTACTCTCTTGCTTAGCTGCCTATAAAGAGCAACCAAAACTTCACCAATTTGTATACCGTCGCAAAAGAATCAAAAGATATATCAAGATACTAGAGAGGAAAAAAAGGAGAAAGAGCGATCCGAAATGGCAGGAATCATGCACAAGATCGGGGAGACCCTCCACATGGGAGACAACAAGAAAGAGGAAGAGAAGCACAAGGGAGAAGGTCAACATGGACATGGTGGAGAGTGCAAGGAAGGTCACCATGGTGGTGAGCACAAGGAAGGCCAGCACAAGGAAGGGATGATGGATAAGATCAAGGACAAGATCCACGGCGGTAGCGCTGAGCATGGCCAGGACGGGGAGAAGAAGAAGAAAAAGAAGGAAAAGAAGAAGCACGAGGATGGCCATGAGAGCAGCAGTAGCAGTGACAGCGATTGATCAGTTCAACTATCGTCTCCCCGATATATACCTCTACTAGTCTATATTGGGTAATTTAACTCTCTCTGTGTTTGCTTTTTCATCTCATTGATCATCGTGTCCACGATTGGAATCGTCCGCAATTTAAGGAATAATTAATTGAACAATATATGCATGACCTTTCCATTTTCTAGATATAAAATTTCTTATATTTTTTCTTGTTGGTTTATCCTTGCAGGTGTATGGGATTGATGTGAAAGCTTGTCTTAATATGTCTTTGTCTTATATATTTTAGCTTCAGCTGGGAAAAAAAAAAAAGAGAGAGGGTGTTTGCTGTTTGGTATTACATATGGTGTGGAATGTATTTAGGCAGGCTCTGAATGGAAATATGATATGAGAATAAGATGTTTCCTGTTTTATAATGCTATTCCCTCTTGTGCATGTTTTCTCTTTAATTTCTCGTCGGAGGAAGATATTATTTTTGCCCATTTTTAATCAAGACTTTAAATATCAAGGAAAATAGGGAACTATATCAAGAATATTTGGAAATATTTTCTCCATATGAAAGATATTTTTATAAAATTTAATATAAAAAATAAATTAATATTGAGAGGATTTATTGAATTGATTGTCGTTATTGAAAAATTCAAGTCATGTACCTTTGTCTCCACTATTTTTTTAGTTATCATTGGGGATTAGTGTCCTCACAAAATGATAAGCAAAAGAATCCAATCATCAAGAAGAATTGTACTCTAAGAACAAATCAAGTAGAGTATTACAGTATCAGCATGTGATTTTAGTCAAAAATCACTGTATTTAATTATTTGCTTTAAGTTGTCTCATTATAAAGTACATGGTTGAAGATAAGCAAAGAACAAATTTGGAAATGGGACTCTGTTGATATAGCTAGGGAATGGACCTCTCCATGTTTAACAGGCCCAGTCTATATCGCTGTATATAACTCAAGTGCAATATACTTCTACGGATGTATGGTGGAATCACATGATCAAAGGAAACTTCTGTCTGTAGCAAACTCAGTTACTCGCTGCCATGTCTGGAAAGGTAGATGTAAAGCTAGTTTTGAAACAAGATACCAGATGGGAGGAAAGACAGTGAATAGAATCACAAGGACTGTTAGCTGAATTTTGGGCTCAAAAATAATTGAACAGAATATAGCAAGATCAAATGAGAAGTGGGGAAAAATCAGATAAGGGTTGGGTAAAGGTGAATATTTGGTGATGGAGCTTTTAGCAGCTCCCAAACACAGCTGCAATCGGCATATATAAGTTGTGAGAAATAGGCAGGGCAGATGATAACAGGGACTTGGGAAGAAGGTTAAAGCATATTCACGTCTGGAAGCTGAAGCTGAAGCAATCAAGGAGGGATCAGTTCGACTTGCTTCGAAAGAAAACTTTCAGAAAGCTATTATGGAGACAGATTCAGAAATTATCTATAAAAGTTTGCAATCAAACAAACCTTACTTAGAATGGAGAATCCTGCCTATGGTAACAGACATTAAAATCCTTCCTTAAAAAGTTTGAAGGCCTGCCTACACCACCAGAGTAATTGAGTTTGTATCGGGGTCTATAGAGGGAAGGCAGTATCCTCTGTATGTTCCTAATGTAATTCAGATATAAGTATAGGGAAGGCAGTATCCTCAGCATGTTCCAAATGTAATTCAGATATAAGGTCTGTAAGATCTATCAATAAGAATATCTTCTACTGACAAATAAATAAATAAACCATGTGAGACCATCACACATTAAAATTAAAACTATTATTTGTTCCATCTCGTTTGCATCTCCCCTATCAGATCAGCTATGTAAATTCCTTTGCTATGAAGGAATTGGTCATACTCTAGCTAACTGAGACCCCTACGTGTGAAAAACCGAGGCACAAATCCTACTAAGAAAGCAAATTACTTGACCCATTCTAGTGACCAAGCATTTTACTATTTAAATTGTCGCTATAGTTGGCCAAGTAAATGAATGTGCCATTCCCTAATCCCCACATATTTCTTTGGTAAGTACACACCACAAGTGTACTTTGTGCAACAATTTTATATGCATATGCATAATACAAATAGAGAAGCTTCCTTGATCGATTTTGGAGCAATGCCATTTGTTTGCCTTGAAAAATTCACAAACATAATTAAAAATAATGTGAAACAATGGAATTAAAGCTTTCCTTTTCTGCACATAAAGTAATATATTAGGCCATGAATTGCACTTCCATGCAAGATTTTCCTAAATTAGAAATTTTCTAATCTTTGAACTAAAAAAGAATAGTAATACGATGCACAGTGATGCATGCAAAAATAAGAAAGTTGGAGAACGGCTTTATTTAATATTTACAAATGCTTTGACTCATTTCCATTCTTGCAAGCAATTTATGTTCAGTAACACATAAAAATAAGAACATAGGATTGATGATATATATATATATATATATATATTAGTTTTATGCATGACACCTGGTTTTCTTGCAGAAATCCAGAGTTCATTTTCCAAAGGCCAACAAGGTTAACATTCTAGAATGGCTAAGTAAAAAATTCTTACTAGCTAGAAGCCTCCTCGTTTCCATTTCAATATATATATACAATCTTTATTCTTTTATGACATATTTATAAAAAACTTATATTAAATTCATACTAATTCAACCATAAAAGTTTAACTCAAATTATAAAGACACAATTAGATTCGAATAAAATTCTTAAATTTTAGCGTTATAATATTTTTTTTTTTTGTAAAACCAAATCATTTTATTTTCATATATATATATGGTTGGACATCACACCACGTGCATATCCTTAAAAATTTTTACTTAAAACCAAATTATTGTAAATGCATTTAATATATAGATATATAGTAATTTTCGAACTTTTTTCATAAAAAGGACAATTATATGAAAATGGTATATGATGAGAATAATATTAGTTTGTTGTATATAGTTGTTGTATACTAAAACTTCATCTGGCATTCATGAATATTAAACAGTAAAGATACTTTACAATATATATATATATAGTAATATGATTAATTAATGTCCATTTAACATTTTGCAAAACATATCTATCAATAAACATGAACTTCTCATATAATTTTTATTAATTATTTAAAAATAAATTATAGAGAGAAGAAGGAGACTAGGAGAGTGAACATCTCAAATCGTTGCATCTGTTCGTGTCTGCCTATGGCTCTGACTTGGCTTGGCAAAACAAAGGAAAATCCTTTTGGTGGTATTTAAAGAGCAAAAGATTGTAAGCATCGAATACAACGAAACTATAGATTAAGGATACTTTATTGTAATTTACAATATTTGTAGTATTATTATTAACATTTCAAAGTTATTTCTTATGAAAAACTTTGTTAGCTTTGAGACCCTTTTTTGTCCTCATCAAACCTTGTTCATAATTCCCACCCAAAGATTCCCATTTCATTCTTTTTACCCAAAAAGAAAAAAAAAATTGTTTGGGATATCCTTTATTTACTAATTATTTTTATAATTAGTGAATGTTGCATAGACAAAGCCACATATATATAATTAATAAGTGGCAAGTATTGTGAGGCCAATTAAATTATTAACAATATATAGATTGTACCACCAAATCTCATTTTTCATTGATTACATTGCATATACAAAGGCTTCCATTCTTCTTTATCTCTCTTTTCTTCTTCTTAATTAGTCTCTCTGTTCTTGATAATATTCTAATGTACCAAAATAACATACAAATATATTTGTCGATATATAAATGAGAGAAATGCTATTCATTTCATTCAAATTTTTTTTATTCAATCTGACTCTATTACATATAACAGTGATTACTAAGAAGCTTAATTAGGCATTAGTAGATATGCATATTATGTCCTTAATGTCTTGTTATTCTCCATGATTGGGTATCATTTTCTCCACATGAAATTAACCAGTTTGGCAGTAAGTTGAATATTTCTTATACAAAAGACACACAATAAGTTAAAAGCATTGTTAATTAGGCAAAATCTGATTGCTTCGTTCTCAATACAAATACATTTGACTGTTACTCTCGGCAGATGCTATTACTCCTCCCTTGTCCTTTTTCCAGATAGCATCATATGTGGTTTAACAGCAGCAGCCAATAGTCATTTTCTAGCAATTAAGACAGATGAGAGGATATTTTGTTGTTAACAGGTTTCAGAGTGAAAATCTCAAAGACTTCTCAATTGGATAAAAGGCATTTATACATAGATTCAAAAGTGGATGTTCTCTTTCTCACACTGATTCATGAGAGCTAATGAAGCCAATCTATATGTATGCCACGTTACATAGTCAAAGAATTGGTCATAAACATTTGATACATCCAATGCTTTGAGGAAATCTCCAAAGCCAATCATTTTATAGTGACCCTCAGGGAATAAAATCCACAATCCAAAAGTTGGCTTAAGATGGAAAGTAGGATTAAATGGGTTAGATTATACATGCTGCAGCCTGACCATAAACTCTCTCACCAATGCAATCTCAAAGAGAGACACACCACTGATAAACTGATCATTTCATATTTGAAGTCCCTCGTTAAGACTTGACATCATCACCTGACACAAAAATGACCTTAACATTGAATTATATACAAGTACAACATTTGGCTTAATCATTCTAGAATACCCCATAGTCTTTTGGATAACCAAAAACTTAAAAATAAATTCCTAGAATTAATTTTAGGATATTTCTGATTACACTTTTCAGTAAGGAGCACTCAACAATCCACTAAAGCCATTATGTAAGACAATAATCCTCCAAGGGAGAAGTGTCACAATTGGTTTTTGTTTAAGCCAAAAAGGAAGAGTGAAAAAAGGTGAAAGTGCAGTGCCTTTTATTAAAGAAGTAAAAGTGAAGTTATATTCCACTTATTGTTGTGGAAATTTGGAAGATTTCTTTAACAACAATTGCCTTGTTCTCTCTTAATTAGAATATATTACATTCTTTGTACTTTGGTACTCTAGCAGCCACCCTATAACGATTCCCTCTTTGTAATCTAATTAATAATGATGCTTAGGAACAAACTTTATGCAAACAATGCTAAACAATGCCAGTTTGCCTCATGTACATAATAAAATATAGCAAAGTGAAAGTGACTTGCAGAAACAACTCTGAAACATAACTTCCTCTTACTTTAACTTATACGACTGTGTCTTAGGAGTTGTACAGCCAGGACGCCGAATAGAACAAGTCTTCATTGTTTTTAACACCACCACTTGGCAATGTCTCCTTAGAGCCGGCTATTTTCTCCTTCCTTTTAAGTACTACAACACAACCTGCTTCTTCACTTCCTTTTATCTTCATCAAATTATGCTTAATTGGGGTTTGATCTTCCCTCAAAACCCACCAAGGAAAAACTGACATCCTGGTTTGCAGTATAGAAAGATTGAACAAGAAAGTTAACCTACGTGTTTGCAAGAAAAGATATGGATAGACTTATTAGTTTGGAGCCATCAAACCTTGTTGCTGTCAGGATTGAGCCAGGGCAGAAATGTTATGGAGAGCTTACTCTACGCAATGTTATGTACACCATGCCGGTTGCCTTTAGGCTCCAGCCGTTGAACAAGGGTAGGTACACTGTCAAGCCTCAATCAGGAATCATAGCACCACTCGGGACACAAACTGTGGAGATTGTGTATCATCTCCCTCCAGGTTCATTACTTCCGGACTCTTTTCCTCTCAGTGATGATTCTTTCCTTCTGCATAGCGTGGTGGTTCCTGGTGCAGCAATCAAAGACTCGACATCAAGTTTCGATGCAGTTCCTAACGACTGGTTCACAACAAAGAAGAAGCAAGTTTTTATTGACAGTGGCATCAAGATCATGTTTGTTGGTTCACCTGTTTTGGTTCAACTTGTGATGGATGGTTCTATGGATGAAATCAGAGACGTATTAGAGCGTAGTGACCCAGCATGGAATCCAGCTGATTCAGTTGATTCACATGGACAAACCTTGCTCCATCTTGCCATAGCTCAAAGCAGACCTGATATTGTCCAATTACTGCTTGAATTTGAGCCTGATGTAGAGTTTCAAAGCCAGTCAGGCTCTACACCACTTGAGGCTGCTGCAGGGTGTGGTGAAGAATTGATTGTTGAGCTTCTATTGGCGCATAAGGCTAGTTCAGAGCGATCAAAGTCCTCTAGTTGGGGTCCAATTCACCTAGCAGCAATTGGTGGTCATCTAGAGGTTCTGAGACTTCTTCTGCTCAAAGGTGCTGATGTTGATGCCCTCACAAAGGATGGCAACACTTCCTTACACCTCGCAGTTGAGGAAAGAAGAAAAGATTGCACGCGTCTACTATTAGCTAATGGCGCCACACTTGATGTTCGCAATACTAGAGATGGTGAGACGCCGTTACATATCGCTGCAGGATTAGGTGATGAGCAAATGGTGAAACTGTTACTTCAAAAGGGAGCAAACAAAGAAATACGCAACAAGGCAGGAAAAACTGTTTATGATGTTGCTGCTGAGTATGGTCACATACGCCTTTTTGATGCACTCAAGCTTGGCGACAGCTTGTGTTTAGCTGCCCGAAAAGGTGAAGTGAGAAAAATCCAGAGGCTGATTGAAAATGGTGCAGTGATTAACGGAAGAGACCAACATGGATGGACAGCCTTACATAGGGCCTCATTCAAGGGAAGGATTGATGCTGTAAAGATGCTGATTGACAAGGGAATTGATGTTGATTCAAAAGATGATGACGGATACACAGCTTTGCATTGTGCTGTGGAATCAGGCCATACAGATGTGGTAGAATTGTTGGTGAAGAAGGGAGCAGATGTGGAAGCAAGGACTAATAAAGGTGTTACAGCCCTGCAAATTGCTGATTCATTACACTATGCAGGTATTAGCAGGATACTGATTCATGGTGGTGCAACAAAAGATGGTATGCCACAAGTCGCTGCAATGCCGGTTTCAATTCCATTTGGAAATGGAAAAATGGGGAAAGAGAACGAAACAAAGGCAGTAATGAAGAGGAAACCCTCGAGGGCAAGAGCCTTGCGTGGTAGCTTTGACAGGTCGCTACCATTGGCAGTGGTTTAGGTAGCTTGGTGGATACATTCATGAGTTTTTTGGCTTCCTCACAGAGAGCTTAAAATCGATTCTTTTGATACTGAGGTACATAAATTTGTCGAAGAAGTTTCAGACTCATTCACATATGTTCATTCCATAGCCTGAATCTATACATAAAATACATTATCCTTGTAAGTTTGCAAAGGGAAAATCAAGACAATTTGCTTGTAGAATGATGTGTAGTGGCCTTGAAAGATGAATTACCTCAATGGGGGCAAAGGTGTGCCTAAAAATTCCTGGTGTAAGCTCAGGCAATAAAATTGTATTTTTGGAACCCTTAGTGAAAGATGTATCATCTTTATATAATTTTTCATATTTTTGTTTTCAAAATCGAAAAGAAAGTATTCCTAAACAAAAATTAGTATGCAACTTTTTACGAAAACAATCACCTGAAATAACTAATAATAAATTATATTTAAAAATTTTTATATATAATAACCGTTTATTCATTGTTATTATCAAACATGTCATCGATGAAGACATGTCAATTTTCTGTAAGTCATAGATTACATCATCGACAAAAAGATCTTGTTTTCCTTCTTAACAAGGTTACTTGAGCAAGCATCATCCACGACTTTCTATTTGATGACATTTGTGTATAAACCAAAGTCCCCACTCAATAGGGAGACATGATTTCTTCTTTAACAAACTGTCCAACTTAGGTGTGATTGGGAAACATTTTATTGTTAATATAAAGTACTTTCTCTTGATTATGATCACTAAAAACAAAAAGGGTAATGACAAACTAAAGACCTTTAACCATAGTCCCAAACACAGTAGGAGATTTTTTCTTTTTTTGGACAAACAGTAGGGGATTTTTTTAATATAAAGAAAGTAAAAATAATGGGTAGGTATTGACAAGCACCTTAATATCCCTACAAGTTTTCGGCTGTCATTATTCAGTGGTCCTTTACATTGTGGTAGACTGGTATGAACCTATAATTTTGTTCAAAGATAGAGACAAGCTTTTTCTTTTATGGA
The DNA here is from genome assembly GCF_000208745.1 of Theobroma cacao. Lineage (NCBI taxonomy): Eukaryota > Viridiplantae > Streptophyta > Magnoliopsida > Malvales > Malvaceae > Theobroma > Theobroma cacao. The sequence continues at coordinate 34,363,263 of NC_030854.1, forward strand.
TTTTTTTTTGTATATATTAATGGAGTTATAATATGAGTTAATATTTCCATTTGCTTTAATATTTGAAATGAAAATCAAACTTATATTTTAATCCATCAATCGAATCAACAAAAAAATATACACAACAAATATAATATATCGATTACAATTTTTATAATTTTCAAATTAAACTTAACTGTTTAATGAAAAATATAAGTAGAAAGTTTGATTCTCCCTCCTCGACCTTATTTCACCAAATATGAGTAAGAAAAAAAAAATTTCCTCTTTTGATAGGAAAGAAAATTTTATTCGGTCAACTAATAAAATTTATAGAAGTCATAAGAGAAGAAGGAAACATGCTTTAGCTCAATTAGTTTTTATAAATGATGAGAAACAACTGGGATTATAAAATTTACCGTTTTCCATTGAAATTGGATATTTAATTGCATTCAACTTTTGTGTTAGTGGAGAGGAGGCATCTATGATGATTTTTTTTTTACTTGTATAGTTGACTAAATTAGTAGTTAAGAATCTAATTGTTAATGATTAATCTAAAAAATAATGACCGCATGCCAAAGTGAAGAAACAGAAATAATGATACGGGAATTAAATAATATCAATTTTATTAATTAATACTAATTACGCGTAATCATATTTATTTTGTAAAGAAAATATAATCTAATTGACTTTTCTTAATCCCCCCACTAACATGTCTTGATCATATGCCTAGAGCCTAGCCATTGACATTGCACCACTCTAATTTTTATATATATATTTGATACGACAGGCTGCCCTCTCAAGTATATATTTAACATTTGTCGTTAAATTGGGCTTAGGGTTCATTATATATACTCACAATTCTAATTTATATATATATTCACCCAATTTTTTTTATATACTTAGGATAATAAGTGACCAGAAATATAAATCATTATAAAATAAAGCTAATGCATGTCGATTGGGCTTTGTTCAAGAAAGTGAAAAAGGCATTCGATGATAATTACTAACCCAAGGTTCTTGTTGGGCCATACGAAGGCCTGGTTTTGAATGGAAAGCCCAGGCCCAGAAGAAATATCAGCAACTAGTACTGACTCATCTTCTGCAAAAAAAAAAAACTACATTTCGTAGTATTAAATAATTTATAAATTAACATTACAAAGTTCAATGAATTGTGTTTCAATATGTATATAAATTATTATTTAAAAAATAAAAAAAGTCATTCATATATAATAAATTTTAATAATCGTGCATGCATTACAATTCTACTTTCAGTTTTCTCTTCATTATTTTTGTGCATACCTTTGTAAGGTCACTGTCTAAAATATATATATAGAAAGTGAGAGGTCAAACAAATAGTACGAGTACAACCATATGTACTCCCAATTGTGGTTAAATTCTGAGGCAAGTAGCCAAATCAATATTACAAAAAGATTGGTTTTCTTTCCCTTTGCTTTTGGGTAAACGTGAATCATGTTTTAACATTTTTCTTCCAACCATGACATTGGACGACGACCGCTTATCATATATAAGATGACAAACTATAGCTTAGTCGAGCCGTTGTTATCCTTAATTAAGAGGAATAAATGTTTAATGTACTGACCCCTTCTACTCTTTGGAGTTTGGACTTTGTTATGTCTTATAAGCCAACAAAACTCGCTCAAGGGTCACTTGATGTGAACACTACTTTCATAATAAGACCATTAATTCGAAAGAAAAGAAAAAACAATCAAAGAGGGAAAACTCGGAATACAACTTATAAATCATAATGATATTTTTACATAGTTAGGACTTGAAATTAATAACACCATCTGAAATTATATGTTTTCAGTATTAATAACAGAAATTAATACTAACATCAAAAGATATCATAGATAAATAATTCATAACATTAAGTATAAATTAAGATAATTTAATTAATTTTTTTATTTTTAAACGTTTTCTTGACAACACAATTTAATTAAAGTTTAACTTTTATAATCTTATATTATTGTGTTACAATAATCTGTTATGATAAATTTGACTATAATATGATAACAAATTCTCTCACTGTGTGATAAGGAAATTTTAATTAAAAGTTATTAACAAACAAAAGTAATAATGAAGTCGAGGGATTTTGGTGTTAGAAATGGATAGGAAAACGTAACGATCAGGGGTTGGTGGTGAAAGACGCCTCGGGATGGTTCGCCTGCCACGCAAAATGCCTTCAATCAATACTGGGTTGGTAGTTTTAGGTGAGTCTTTTCTTTTTTTGGTTCTTTTTTCTTATGGAAAACCAATAAAAATAAAATAAAATATTGGTCTAAACCAACTTGCCAGTTACCTAGGAATTTCAATCCAAACCAGTCTCCTTTGTAGGTCACCCAGGAGGAAAACAAGTTCCTTTGGGTAACTCAGTAGCCAGTTTCTAATTGGTTATCCACAACCATAACTAGTCTCTATTTAATGAGTAAATGTGGGTCAACTAATAAAGTTCTTTGTGTGGTTTTCTTTCTTTGATTGTTACAAGAATTTATGGTCAAACCTGCCTTCTAACAATGATGTGGCTTTTCATTTTCCCAATTAATTACATATAATGTTAAATAGTATCCGAATATTTGATTTATTAATTAATGTAAAATTTTTTGCTTAAAGAATAAGATTTAAATCTCTTTTCTCTCGATTATAAAAAAAATTCAGTATTAGGTGATTTCAATTTTTGTGTTAGAGTGCTAATGCACATTTGTTCATTATTGTGGACTTGATTTTAGATAATATTAATAAGGAGTCGTCAATATTAGAAGTCAAAAGATTTTATTATCTAAACAAACAAACAAAGTGATTAAATCAATACCTAATCCACGATGATGTAACCTTGCAACTTTAATAAAATTTTAAAAAAAATTAAACAATTGTCTAAATAGCCGTTTAAGTTATTGTTTGAGGCCAATCTTGCATTATTTTATTTTATTTTTACCTAAAATAAGTACATGACCTTAAAAGCGGAAGGAATAGGGGTTAATAAGGATCTTGTCTCTCTAAAGTTTTAAAATATTTATAATATTATTTTTTATAATTTTTTATAATTTTACCTTTAAAATAATTTTTTTGTTTGATTGGATGTCTCACAAAAATTAATCAATAATTAATTTTAATAGATTTAAGGATTAAAGTAACACCCATTGTAGTAAAATTATTCTCCAAGTCCCACCTCCCCAATACCCCATAACATTTTAGTAAACTTGCCATCAGTATTTCCTATATAAAAAACTTTTACTCAGTAAGTTGTTAAGAATGAGACTCGTAATAAAATGTCAGTTAATTTTTTTAAAAATTTGTTAATCATTATTATTAAAAAAGAAATCATTCGAGACTTTGATATTAATTCAATTATTGATACCTTATAGTTTATGAATGACCATCGAACTCAATTAAAGATATCAATTTTAGCATGCAATAGTTGTTAAAAAATTATTTTTATTTTATACTTAACACATAATTATAGTTATTTATATATTTTTCACTTGAATATTTTCTGTCTAAATTATTTTATGTTTTTGTCAAGCATTAAACTTATCGTATGACTATGTTATAAACATTGTTTTCGTCTCTAAACGTAAAATCTCGATTCCGCCGCTGTATGACCCTCTAAGGTATGCAAGTGGATCCTAACTAACTTATAAAACTATATGTTAACTCCATCTAGTTATCTTACTTTGTAATGGCACTGTGGCACCTTGATTTAAACCCCCAACAAAATTTTTCAGCACTGGTTTTGGACAATGAGAGGCATTCATTCCCCAAGTCAGACATAAACATGACAAGTTTTTGTGAGTTGTGGATGAGAAAAAGGCTTTCAAAGTTGAGAAGGGAGAAGAGCAGACGACAAACGGGGAAGCATCTATCACTCATTTGTCATCTAACGTCCATCTACTTATTGTTAGCAGAAAAGGAAAAAGTTTATATAGTAAAAAAAAAAGAAATTTGTGCTATTTAAATTTCATACATACGCATACACTGGTTATACATGCAAAACACCCACATTTAATTTATAAACAGTAAATAATTTCCCATTAAAAAAGATATATAATATAATTCATATCATTTGTGCATATGCACTAAAAAATTACTTAGTAAAATATTTGCCTATATATCTCATTTTCCTTCCTTAGGCAACTTGCAAAATGCTAGTTGCTCACCTTGAGCAGGCCGAGAGTGAGGAGAGATTGCTCCACACGAGCCATGGAAGAGCGTGGGACTTTTGCTTTAGTAAATGTTCTTTTGCGGAGGTGCCAGTTCTACGGTGGGATCCGTGGTACCACCGACTACAGCAGGAGCAAGTGCCGCACCATATCCAGCACACTTTCCCATTGAATCTGACCCATTTTTGGCTTGTCACTCTATTCGCGAGCTCTTCACCGACGCCCCACCCCCATAGTCCACTCCACGCACACGTGTAATAGTAACTCATTTTTCACTCTCACTTTTTTCTAATTTTCTTTATATAAAAAGGTAATTTTCTTATTTCATAATTATTTTTTAAAAAAATTTACCTTAATAGAAAGTTAAAAAATTTTAAATATTATAATTTATTGTAATAAATGGAAAAGTTCAAGCAAAAATAAATAATTAAAGACAAATAAAAGGGAGAAGAAGGATGTTTATAAAACGCCCAAGGCAAGGCAGGCTGGTAGCTTTGTAGTTTGTATGGAATGGCATTTGGTCATACCTTATTGATTGAAGTTTATTTTGTAGTAAATGAAAGCAGATATGAATTTACTATTTTAGACAGACCGGCATTTTATCAACTGTGGAAGTGGGGCAAGGTTCCTTTCCTGTAACTTGAAAATCAATCGCTCTTTTCATTTTTTATTTAACGAATAATTTGACAAGAAGCAAATTTGGATTCGTGGGGGTGTCAAGCAACCAAAGCTAATATAATTCGTAAAATTTTTTTTGGAATTTGATTTTAATAATTTTTAAGGAATATTTATCATTGTTTTCAGGACATTTGATGTTAAAATAATATTAATCATTTAAAACAATTTTCTTTTTTGATATGAAATCATTTAAAATCTTTATTAAAATGGTGAAAAATACAATTTCGAATCAAAAAATTGATCAAATCGAATTAGTTACAATGGTTATCGGTGAATTCGATTATTTTGACTTGTTTGATTTGATTTTTGATGAATAAATTTTTTAATCGGATCGATCAAAAAATTTAGATTAAATTAATATAATTTAAATTACTATATGTATTAATATATATTATGTCTTTAAATATAAATTTATTAAAAATGTTGTTGCATTTGCTTGAAAATGTTGATATATTTATATATTTTTATCTTCAAATTTGTTAAAAATGTTGTTAGAATTTACTTGAGTTTGATTTTTTAAAATTGATTGAATCGATCAAAATAATTTGATTTTCGATCAATTCAATTAATTATAAAAATTTGATTCGATTCAGTTGTGAAAAAAATAAATATGATTTTTTAACGTCGAACCAATCAAACCTAATTGATTATTTGCACACTTCTACTTAATTATTAAATAAAATTAAATGTATGTAACTCATAAGCACACTCAAAAAGAGACGAAAGAGGATGAAATTGTTGAAATCAAGGATGCATTGCTCGTGACCCATAACTCATAAGCAGACAAAATAGTAAAATATTTTAGTAAATATATTTCCAAAGCACCAACGATATCTCCGCTATCAAAATTCAAAGTGGAATATTCTTTGAGATTTTAGATACCGAGTCTTCAATCTCAAAAAATTGTTAATACACGTGATCAACAATTTGTGGTAAATCAGTATAAGTATTTAGTTTATTTGTTAATGTATAATTTTTTTTTTTATGATTAAGATAGGAAGATTCGAATCCTACTCTTTAAGTAAGGAGATTATGCACCAATCAATAAGATAAATATTCGGGTGTTGATACATAATTTCTTTATTTTAAAAGTAAGATTCGAATTTCTCTTTCTCTAATTGTAAAAAAAAATTATGGTAAATCATAATCATACCTTACCGTAGTCCAATTTTACCGTTACCTATTTGAATACTTTAGACTTAAATTTACATTCTAATTGCATTAGAATAACTTTAAAATATTTGAATTATTTATGATAATTTAAATAAATTTTTTTATGTTCAATCAAATTTATATATTATAATTAAATAAATTTGTATTATTAATAATTAATTAATTATTCTTAATCAAATTGTCACTTGATATTTTTATATCACATTGATAATAACGTGATATGTTTATGCTGTATGTTAACATGATTATGTTACATTTCACTTTTCATAATAACCTTACATGGATATAAAAATGACAAATCATATTTTTATTAATGATAATTAATCAATTTTTAATTATAAATACATATTTTGTCTAAAATAAAAATACAAAAATTTGATTGATTTAATATAAAAATTTATTTAAAATTTTTTAAATAATTCAATATTTTTTTTAAAAAATATTATTCCAATTGCCATTAAAATCTACGATTGCAAACTAATTGTAAAAACAAATCCATATGTGCTTTTACAATTGATTCTAATGGTAAAATTTTTTTTATAAATGTAATATCGAATCGGATCTTAAAAATTTAAATAAAATTTTGATAAAGTAAATAACAAAGTTGAGAAATAATATTTTTTATTTTTCTCTTAAAAAAAAGTTATTCATGTCTTTGATAATCCCGATTCTGAAAAGGAAAGGGTAGTGTTTAGAGTCTTTACAAATCAGATGCAAAAGTCATTGTTTTTAGTTCCGTATTTAATTGCGTCTCAATTCCTTTTACTCCCACAGCACAAAAGTCCATCATTTGCCTCCCAACTTTCCCAGCCTTATCATACATGACACATCAAAGTCTGCTTAGTAATACTTTATAGTGATCCCACCAACCATCCCATTAAAAATAAAATAATGAGCAAGAAATAATTGATTTTTCCCTAGTTAAATTTCATAACTGCACCTTTAATTTATGTTTAAATGTTGTTTTACTTTTTCATTTTGTATGATTCAAAAGTCAATTCATAATTCACTTCCTTTTCTTCAACAACACTTTTTCATAATTTAGGGTCTCTTCTTTTTTTTTTCCCTTCCAAATTTTGGTTTTTTTTTTTAATTTTTTGATACATTTTAAAATTAAATTTTAATTAAGAAAATAATTTAAAATTACCTCCGAATCAAGCGTGACATGCATTTTCAATCGTGAATCCTTTTTTCTAATTTTATTTTGAAATATGTGACGAAAGATTTTGAATCTTGAATCTTTTTACATTTTAATTATTTTTATATGTACCAGTAAATCAAAATTTCATATTCAATTATAAATTGAAAGAATCTATATCTAAATTTCTTTTTCCTAGGGAAACTTGATTGCGTTGAAGAATGTCACTTTCAAATTTGCTTAGTACTTTGACAATGAATCAAGCCAAAAATCTGAAACTCATATGAGTTTAAAAGGCATTTTCATGCACCCCCCTCCCTACCTTTTCATGGCAGCAAACTTTTTATTTCAGTTTAATTGTCTCTTTCCTATAACATATAAAAAAAAATTATCAATAAAAAATAAACTCAATTAATAAATCTATCTGTCTTGACAATTGATATTACTGAATTTAAATTTTACATATGAACATTTACTACTACTTAATACAAAAACACGGATGAATAATCTTGATAAGTTTAAGATTACCACACATCTTGTATTCGCGTGAGAGATTAAATAATTTATCGATTTTGGAATATTTTTCAAGAAAAAGAAAAAAAAATACCAGCAAAAGAATAAAAAAAAGGAGGAATGAAATCATGATTTGTGGATGCCATTATCAACATGAATCGATTCCAGCAGGTGTTTAAGTAAAAACCATTGGACCCCACTTCACCTACTCACCCAACAAAACCATGTCTGGCTGCATCAAATTTACACAAAATCAATGGGTAATTTTGGAATTTTATATGATTCAGTTCATTTCAGAAAAAATGTAATTCCCCCAAACACAACCATCGTGTAAAAGAGTGGCCCACCACCAGTACTCGCAACCACTTTCAGCCACCAACCCTCTACGTTGCTTCTCTCAGTATTTCACTCTCCAAAAAAAATAAAAAAATTAAGAAAATAAAAAAAAAAAATCATCCAATTAAATTTTTATTCTTTTTTGACTACTATAAAACCGTAGCCCGGTCGGTCTAAGCGTCTCTGAAGCGCGTGGGATAACCTCTAACGAAGAGCATTCCTGTTTAGCTAATTTTATTAATATAATATAAGATATAAACGAAAATTACTTTATCATAATCCATATTTTTATTTATAATTATAATTTTATAAAAAATAATTTATTATCGAGATAAATGAACTAAATATAAACCTATTATCGGCAAACCAATTTATTTTAGATAATTTTAAATGTTTTGATTTTAGGTTAATGATAAAAATTAGGTTAAGGATTAGGAATTATGAAACTTAAAATCTCTTTTAATAGCTTTAAATGTGGATGGTAGTGCAAAATGCCAATTGGGGTTTGGCTACTGCTGGTGGTATATTACGAGATGCAAATGGTAGCTGGGTGACAGGATTTATTTTCAAGTTTGGTATCGCCTTTTCACTCACTGCAGAACTATGGGGCATTTATTATGGACTAAAACTTTACTGGGACAGGGGTTATAGAGATGTTTAGGTTGAATCTGATTCTCTTTTGGCATTATAGAAAATTGAACATAGCAATTTAGTGTTAGATTCAAACGCTCGATTACTACGAGATATTAATGAGTTTATTAATTGATATTGGAATTGCACTCTCACTCACATCTATCGTGAAGCTAATTAGTGTGTCGATTTGATGGTCACTCATTATAAAAACCTCTTTTTAGGGTTACATATCATTGAAACTCCACCAAAATAAAATCTCACTTATACAATTTGGGAGTTTGTTCACCTAGAATGATGTAATTTTTTTTATATTTTTCCAAATATATATAAAAAAAAGTGTTAATAAAAAAGGGCAGGTGTCTTGTGAGTTGTGACCAAAAGTATCAGAGCAGGTAAGGGCAGCCTTACTTTTGAAGCTTTTTGTCCATAATTATGGAGTAATATTTTAACATTGGAAGGTCACATATTAGACCATGTTCATCTAAACAAATTAAAAAAAAGAAAATTAGTTTTTTTTCCTATTTATCAATTTGGTTTACAAGATAAATTTAATTTTGTCATGACATTTCATGATCACATAGTGCATAAGAAGAAATAAAATTAAAAAAACCCAATAATATATCCCTCAAATCCAATTCATTTTGTTTGAAATAAAGTTACTCTTCTTGACATAAACAAAATTATTATGTTGCAGCTAATTAATAATTACACTTAATGTACCAATAAATAAAATGTTGAATAATGATGAGAAGATCAATTTATTTTTTCTTTTCATTCATAATGGTGCTTCATAATAATAATTATTTTTATAAAAAATTGATTAATTTTTACCACATTCATATCATATGATTATTGATTTTGATTATACAGATTTTGTCTTGTTGATTTCTTATTGGTAAAATTTAAATCTATTGTATTTTTTTAATTTTATTTTATATTGATTTGATAATTTATTATATTGAATATAATTATTATGATATATAGGAAAGTGTATTGAATATAATTATTATGATAAATATAGGAAAGTGTAAATATAATATAAAAAGTTATTTATAAATATTAAAAATATATAAAAAACAAAAAAAAATCTTATCTTACAGTTCACCAACATTTGGCACACAAAATTATAAAAAAGCTTATAAAATAATAAAAAAAATGGTTGTGCCCCACAAGGATACATAACTCTTCTATAATTCCTATATTCTCACACCCACCCACCCCCAAAAAATCCCACGCGCTCCTGCAAAGAAAAGCCGCGCGTGGGATATTAATAAATGTCAAGAAAACTTAAAAAAAAGAAAGTGAAGGAAAAAAATTGATACAGATTTGAGATCTGCTTGGTTTTGCAGTCTTTGGTAGCCAGTAGCCAACATTTTGGCTATAAATAGGCAACTACTCCACTCTCACAAGTCGTGCCGCTTCTTCCTCTGCATCTCTATCTCTCTCCAAGGAACTCTTCTGTAGCTTATATCCGGTTCCACCTCCGTTTACTACGGTACGGTTCGGTTCCTCCTCACACTGCTCTCCTTCATTAATTGTTGGTTCGCCTCTTCTATTATCATCCATTAATTGGTTCCCACTCTTCTTTCATTCACTCTTAAGCCATACCCTATTGACGTTCCTTTCTGGGTCTATTTGAAATGATATAAACTTCTCTCGAAGTTTTTAATTTTGGTTTTTCCTTTTTTTTTTGTTTTACAAGATTAAAGATTTCTTTCTCTTTTACTGAGATCTACTGGTAAGTGTCAGCATTTTAACTTTCCCTGGTGATTTTCTTTCTGGGTTTTCATTAATACGATTTGGACTGGGGTTTTTAAAAAACTTTGCAAAAACTGGCCTTTTCTATTGAGATCTATTGAAAAGTGTTAGCATTTCTAACTATCCGGGTTGATTTTCTTTCTGGGTTTTAATTTTATGATTTGAAAAGTTCATTTTCAACTTGGGTTTTTCTGGAAGCAATTAATATTTTCATTTGATTTTCTTTCTGGTTTTTTATTAGTATTTGAATTTTATCTCGGGTTTTTGTAATAGATAAAGATTCTGTCTTTTTTTAGTGAGATCTATTGGTTAGTGTTAGCATTTGATCAGTTTTTTTGTATTATCTTTTCATTTTGTCTGTTTGACAAAGTAATTTAAGAGATCCAATCTTTTGGGGTTTTGGAAATTATAGATCTAGTGTTTAATTTTTGGTGTCATGGTATAGATCTGAAGTCAAGTAAGCACTTTGGCTTTTGCTTTCAGTGTAGTGTTATATTATCTTAAAACTTTTAGATCTGCATTTTGTTTGGTTATTTATATAAAGGTATCTTTATTTCTGATTCCTTAGGATTCCTACTTTACTAAATCCATATAATGCCAATTGAGATCTTGAATTTAAATGTTTGCCTTTTGTCTAATAATTGTAAGATACTCTTTTAGTTAGTTGGCTCAAACTTAAATTTATTTTGACGCTTTTTTTTTTCTCAGACCAAGCTTTTGCTTTCATATGCACATTTTTTAGGCACATAATCTTATGCTAGTAAGTGTATGTTACTCTTTTTTTTAGCTCATAACTTCTAAAAACAAAAATTCGTATGAGCTTTTGATCTCAGTTCATACTGAATTTTAGATGCATCATGGATCTTAGCTTTGATTCTGATGATTTTAAATTCGGAAATATAGGACAAGGAAAGTTATCTTTTATATCAGATTTTATAAAATAATGCTGATGTTTGTCTGTTCTTTTATTTGATTCAGAAAATGGCCTCCCACATTGTTGGATATCCCCGCATGGGACCCAAGAGAGAGCTTAAGTTTGCTTTGGAATCTTTTTGGGACAAGAAGAGCAGCGCCGAGGATCTGCAGAAGGTTGCAGCTGATCTCAGGTCATCCATATGGAAGCAGATGGCTGATGCTGGGATTAAGTACATCCCCAGCAACACTTTCTCTTACTATGACCAGGTGCTTGATACCACTTCAATGCTCGGAGCTGTTCCACCTAGATATAGCTGGAATGGTGGGGAGATTGGATTTGACACTTACTTCTCCATGGCCAGAGGAAACGCGTCTGTGCCGGCCATGGAAATGACCAAGTGGTTTGACACCAACTAGTAAGTCACCAATCCTGGTCATACTTATTCTGCGTTGTTGTCCATGCTGAGTTTTGTGATACTAGTACTTATATTCTGTGCAATGTGTTGATTCAGCCACTTCATTGTTCCTGAATTGGGACCTGATGTTAATTTCTCTTATGCATCTCACAAGGCAGTGGATGAGTACAAGGAAGCTAAGGCGGTATGTTTCTTTGAGTCTGATTTTTTATGTATTGTAACAGTGTAGATTTTGTGTGTGTCATGTATACTTATGCTAATAGCTCAGTTAGGAAATAGAGCTAAGGTATCTTGGTTCTGTAAGTACAGAGCTGACTCTGAAATTAGGGCAGTGAGATTGATGAGTATTTTTTCATGATATGGGAAATTTTATGGAAATAGTAGGATTTATAAGTTTGTATAAATCCATCACGATTTATGATAGCCTGAATTTGTTATAGCTTCAACAAGGCTATGGACCTAAATGATAAACATCTTTTAGCATACTTTATTTTATGCAATATCTTAGAAAATGTAGTTAACTGGGAAATGGCTCAGGGAAAGGATTCATGTTTGCCATTATTGTGCTGGAGATTCTATATTAGTAATGTTTATAGCTGTCTAGAGTTGTATTTCTGTATGAGTTCTTCCATTTTTTTGAGAATGCCCCAACTGAGCCCACTTATTATTGTGCCCCACATTTATCCTATGTTTTGTACTTCTTATTTGATGTTCTTAGTCTTAATATGAAACTTGGATGCTGATTCTCTGTCCCACATGCAGCTTGGAGTAGACACTGTCCCAGTCCTTATCGGCCCTGTCTCATACTTGCTGCTGTCTAAACCTGCAAAGGGTGTTGAGAAGACCTTTTCTCTTCTCTCTCTCCTCCCCAAAATCATCCCTGTCTACAAGTGGGTGTTGGTTCTCTATTTGTAACTGCTCTAATTTTTTTTTTGTAACTTCTCTAATTTGCTACATAACATTGAATCTCTCTTCAGGGAAGTTATATCTGAGCTTAAGGCAGCTGGTGCTTCCTGGATTCAGTTTGATGAACCCACCCTTGTCTTGGATCTTGACTCTTACAAATTGGAAGCTTTCACTGCTGCTTATGCTGATTTGGAATCGACTCTCTCCGGCTTGAATGTTTTGGTGGAGACCTACTTTGCTGATCTTACTGCTGAGGCATTTAAGACCCTCTGTGGACTGAAGGGTGTCACCGCTTATGGTGTGGACTTGGTTCGTGGAACCCAGACCATTGGATTGATCAAGAGTGATTTCCCTAAGGGCAAGTACCTCTTTGCTGGAGTTGTTGATGGAAGGAACATTTGGGCCAATGATCTTGCTTCTTCTGTCAACACCTTGCAGGAGCTTGAGGCTGTTGTGGGCAAAGGTATTTTATTTTCCTTTGCATTATATGGCTTGTAATTACATGATGAATAATACAATCTTGTTAGCAGTTAATATAGACTGAGCCGTGATTAATATTTTGATGTGCAGACAAACTTGTGGTGTCCAGCTCCTGCTCACTTCTCCACACTGCTGTTGATCTAGTAAATGAGACTAAGCTAGATGATGAAATCAAATCCTGGCTTGCATTTGCTGCCCAGAAAGTTGTTGAAGTCAATGCACTTGCCAAGGCATTGGCTGGTCAGAAGGATGAGGTATCTCCTTATAATTTTGCCACTTGTTTTTGATAGTTTCCTAAGAAACTAGGATAGCATCTTTGGATGGGCCTTAAGCCTTCTAGGTTGGTCTTTTCTGTTTTTTTATTTTTTTGTGGTGCTTTCTCACACCATGGCACCTACTTGTTATTCATCTATTTTAGGCCTTCTTCTCTGCCAATGCTGCTGCTCTGGCTTCAAGGAAGTCCTCCCCAAGGGTGACCAATGGGGCTGTTCAAAAGGCTGTAAGTGTTTGGATCAACTAAAATTCCAATTGTCTTTCAAGTACTGCTCTGCAGTAATCCTTTTCATTGTGGAAATCTTTCTTTGCTTATTATGTTTTACCGTGCTTGCTTTCCCAGGCTGCTGCTTTGAAGAGCTCTGACCACCGTCGTGCAACTAATGTTAGTGCTAGACTGGATGCCCAGCAGAAAAAGCTTAACCTTCCAGTCCTTCCCACCACAACCATTGGATCCTTCCCTCAAACCTTGGAACTCAGGAGAGTTCGCCGTGAATTCAAGGCTAAAAAGTGAGTTAATCTGGAAAATTTCCTTAATATCTTTCTTATGAAATGTCAGTATGACCATTTTATTAACTAGTGCCTCTCTTACTTCAGGATCTCTGAGGATGATTATGTTAAAGCCATTAAGGAGGAAATTAAGAAGGTTGTTGACCTTCAGGAAGAGCTTGACATTGATGTCCTGGTTCACGGAGAGCCTGAGGTGAGCACTCCATTTTCTTTTGGCCTTTTGCAGTAAAAGGAAGATACACATCTATGGTTTGTTCTTGGCAAGCATCCTAACTATTACTTACAATTGGGCAGAGAAACGATATGGTTGAGTACTTTGGTGAGCAGTTGTCTGGTTTTGCTTTCACTGTTAATGGGTGGGTGCAATCTTACGGATCTCGTTGTGTCAAGCCACCAATCATCTATGGTGATGTTAGCCGCCCCAATCCCATGACTGTTTTCTGGTCATCTACCGCCCAAAGCATGACTGCCCGCCCAATGAAGGGAATGCTTACTGGCCCTGTAACCATCCTCAACTGGTCCTTTGTCAGAAATGATCAGCCTAGGTATGCCTAAGAAGAAAATGTTGCATTTCTGCCAGCATTTTTTTACCTTTGCAATATGAATATCTGTTGACATTCTACGCTTGCCAATTTTCCAGATTTGAGACATGCTACCAGATTGCTTTGGCCATCAAGGACGAAGTGGAGGATCTTGAGAAGGCTGGTATCAATGTTATCCAAATTGATGAGGCTGCTTTGAGAGAGGGGTTACCTCTCAGGAAGTCTGAACATGCCTTCTACTTGAAATGGGCTGTCCACTCCTTCAGGATCACCAACTGCGGTGTCCAGGACACTACCCAGGTTTGTATACTAGCTTCATTGCTTTCTCCTCTCAAAACATTCATATTCTCCAACTGTCTACGATCACCTTAATTCTCATTGGTCTCATCTTTTAAACATATGACAGATCCACACCCACATGTGCTACTCCAACTTCAATGATATCATCCACTCTATTATTGACATGGATGCTGATGTCATCACCATTGAGAACTCACGTTCAGATGAGAAGCTCCTGTCAGTCTTCCGTGAAGGAGTGAAGTATGGTGCTGGAATTGGCCCTGGTGTCTATGATATCCACTCTCCCAGAATACCATCAACCGAAGAGATTGCTGACAGAATTAACAAGATGCTTGCTGTGCTTGAGACCAACATCTTGTGGGTTAACCCTGACTGTGGACTCAAGACCCGCAAGTATGCCGAGGTGAAACCAGCCCTCAAAAACATGGTTGCTGCTGCCAAGTTGCTCCGCACCCAACTTGCCAGTGCTAAGTGAGAGGCTCAAGAGAGATTGGAGATCCTCCTCCCTTGATGATTTATACACAAGATGACAGAGAAGAAAAAAAATTGAAAGAATTATCTGTCTTATCATTTGAATAACTGTGTTTCTCGATGAAATATTTGTTAGGCATAATATGCCCTCAGGGCCAATCGATTTCCTTATTTTTTTTGGGTGGTTTTTTCACTAAATATTTTGTATTTTTGGGAATATATATGCGGCCTTCAAGTTCCTATCGTATCTTAGCCGAATGAAATGTCATACCGTTTTGCATTCACTGTGTTGTTAGCTTCCCTCTCTTTTCACTCTTCCCTTTGAAAGCCATCGCCTCTCTCACTTTGCATGATACCGGCAATGAATCTTGTTTTATGCTTTGAAGCATTTAAGTTGCATGGGGTAATTTCACAAGAGATTTTGCAGCAACACTTGTTTCTTCTCGTTTTCTGTTTCTATTGTTGTCCACTGCAATCTAAGGTTTCACCAGGCTCTAAGCATGGTAAAAATTTGTACTACTTGGTTTAATGATTGATGCATAAAGATTGCAAGACCTAACCATTTTTTGCTGGTGCAACTAGTATGTAGGCTTGTCCTCCCCATCCCGATAATGCACAACCCATTTCAGTAATAAATCCAATCGAGAATGGAAAATGGGCAGGGGAAGTTCGTTAAATAAAATTAAAATTAAAATTATAACAAATGATAAAATAATAAAATTCCAAAAAATATATTGATTTTATTTCAAAAAACAAAAAACCGAAATATAGCTCACAATCATATCTAGAATCTAGAACACAAATGGAATCATAGCCTTGACTTTCTCAGGAAAATCTTCAAACTTGGAAAGGTACCATCTCCTAGTGGCATAACTCCTGCCCATCAAGTAAAAGGTGGTGCCTAGAGCAAATGAAAACAAATTCAAAGTTTGGGAAATGAAGGCAAACCCCCAAAACACTAGAACCTCGAATAGATAGTGAGGGCATGTCACAAAGTCGAACAGCCCACCCTTGGGGATCTTATATTCTTTGGCCCCTTTGCCTCTCAATTTGGAAAGAAGGTAATGATGGTAGAAATTACCACTTATGCCTATTGAAAACAAAAGAATTCCAGGACACATCAAATCAATTGCTGGCACTGGAAGTCCCACCGTGAGGTGTTGGGAAAAGATCATGAGTGCACTGGATATTAAGTAACTGAGAAGTATGGTTACCATTGAGTCAATAGCCATTTCACCACTGTACTTGTGAACAAACAAGGACTGCAAAATGAAAAATTAAAACAATGAATTATGGTTAACAAGACCTGGGGATCATAAAAGAGTAGAAAATTTTTAATATAAAAAAATATATTATGAAACAACTAGTTATATGTTTTCTGTAGATGAAATGGGAGTACCAGAAACAATGCTTTTACAGGGTAGAACATATTCTCAAACTTGTCTTTACGAGAGACACAGGAGTTATTTACCTCCAAAATCCTCTTGAAGAAATGGATGGTAATGGCAGATTTGAGCAACAAAAACCTGAGACCCTCATCTGGGAACATTGCAAACGAAAAGACCCCGGCAAGGAAAGCTGGTGTATAGAGCGTAACCATGGCAGCTCTACTGGAAAGCTTTATCTTCGATTCTGCAGAAGTTTGTGACCCAACGCCAAAGAACTTAGAATATTGCAAATGTTTCCCTCTTTTTTCTGATAACCCAGAAATCACCAACGGTGTAAAAGATATTAGAGATGTTGCAGTCACGAACAGAGAAGGTGGGAATAGAAATTTCATCAGCAACGACATGGCTTTTCTTTTGTTCCTGCCTTGACTCGTGAACCTGATCCAAGTCTGTATAAAGTTTATGCCTTCTGATCAAATTGCAAACACATATTTAATGGATGCGAATTGGAAAAAGGTGGTTCAATCATTGTACGGTATAATCTTTATAAATTCAAATTTGAATTCGATTAAATAGTATTTTTGATTGATTTCGATTTAAATCAATATGATAAATTAATAATTTATTAAAATTTTAAGATAATATATTTAAAAGAATACATAAGTTTCACTTAATATATAAATTAATAATATTTTTATATGTATTAAATTATATATATATAGTATATATATAGTTTCAATATATATATATATATTGTGACTCAATTAGGAAGTTTTTGTAAAATACAATTCTAATCTTATTTGTTTTCTTTTGAAATTGATTTTTTAAAATTTTATTTTTAATTTTTCTTAGTGCATTAAGAAACTCTAATATAGTATTCTTGTATTGTAAGAGAAAATTATGCACGATACATGCATATTAAGTTTAATGATTTGAAAAAATTAAAGAATATCTTAATGAATTAAGTTTTTATTAATTGAAGCATAAATTAATAAATTAGTAATTTATTAATTAAATAAATATTTTGATTAATTAATAAAAGTTTAATATTCAAATAAGTTCCTAAACAATGTCATAAAAATCAATTTAATCTCTATTTTTTTTATTACGTTTAAATAAGTACTTAAATTTTATTTCGAATCAAATAAACCTATTTTTCTAACTATTAATTAACGAAACCGTTGGTCAACGGTACATGTGGTACTTTTATACCACATCATCTATCATGTTACAAGATGACGTGGTATTTTAATGACGTTATTGTTATGTGACAGTGGACGTTACATTATATTATTGATTAAGATTTATTTGTTTATTTGTTTACCTAAATATTTATTCAAAAATGATTGGTAAAAGATTTAAAACAAAAAAAAGCTAATTTTTTTTTTCATAATCCAACAATAGATAAACTTTTTATTTATAATCTCAAAATATTAATTTATTGTGGTTTAACATTAATTCTAATGTCAATATTTGCTTTCCTCACTTGTGGCTGGCATCCACGAGAGAATGACGAATTTATTGTTCTTTTTTTCTTTCTATTTTCTAGCAAAAAAAAGGTAAAATAGCAGTCCAACAAAGGTGAATTAAAATTTTGATCCTTCTCGAATGATCTCATTATTAAGAGAAACTATTACATAAGTCCAGAAATATCTTGTGATTTTTCCTATTGTAGAACTTTGCTAGCTTGGTCTCTCATGTGGTTGGGTGAACTTATTTTTGCAGATACACCTTAGCTGGCATATAGTGTTTTATTAGGGATGCAATTATTGAGAAGATGATATTTCCTTTGGTCTACATTTTACAAAGATTTTATTGAAAATGTAATATAAATTTTTAAAATTATCCTTTATTTATCAATTTAATTNATTTAAAGTAATAAGATATATATATATATATATATAAATAAATATCATTTTTTAAATTTAAATAAGAATTAACCGAATTAAGAAAACTGAACTCACCTTCAATTAAGTTTGAATTTGCAGGCCCCTACTTGCACCCATGGTTGGAACGACGAACTTTTTTCCATTTTCCTCCTTCCTCCTCGCACCGATCCCCGGATTCAAATAGTGCCCCTCTCTCCTCCTTAAGAGTTCAACTCGAGAGAGGAGCTTTTTCATTTTGATCTCATTTCACTTCCCCTTAACCATGAAGAAATAATATTTTCTCTGATCCAAGAGAGAATCACTTTCTCTCTCGTGGTGAAAATCTCATACCCAAGCATTATTACATTTGCAAAAACTTAGTATGCCAAACGAAGCAAAGTCTTTCTCGTAAAATAATTCATTTTTCTAGTACCATAAGGCAATTTAATGATTAATGATTAAAATATCAAATAGTAAAAAAATAAAATTTCACAATTAATTCAAAATAATATCCTTGTGTCATAAGTAGACATAAAGCATTTCATATATATATATATATAAATTACAGATCACTGTCTACGGATCATTCGCTTCCCAAAGGGAAAATAATAAACTTTTTTGAACAAAGTTAAAAAAGTTAATAACAAAAAACTCCGTCAACGATAAGTTGAAAAAAAGAAAAACTTATTTTTGTTTTTTTGTGTATATATATATAAATCCTAGTTGTTTTGTCAGTGGAGGGAGAGCGAACAGCGGGGAGGAGAAGAAAAATGTACAAGTCGAAATTGCAAGAGCTATGCCAGAAGAAAGCATGGGACTTACCAGAGTACGACACCACAAAGCAAGGGCAAGATCACAATCCTCGCTTCGAAGCTGCCGTGGTGGTCAACGGCATGTCGTTTCAGTCTCAGAATCCGGTCAGGTCTGCCAAAGAAGCCCAAAACGACGCCGCTCGTGTCGCTTTCCTTCATTTCACTTCTCCCCCTATTCCTAATCCTGGTACCACATTCTATTTGAGAAAAATCCAAACCCGAAAATATTATTTTCTTTTACTTCTGTTGGGTCCCTAAGAAAACGCGGGAAAATGTGAAGGAAACAATTGATCATGTTATTATTTATAGAAATTTAGATGTTTTCCTTTTTTTTTTTGGTTTAATGTGAAATGAAATTGTCGAAAGTGGCGAAAAATAAAGAAACCCTAAAATTTGAATTTTATGATTTTGGGTGATTTGAAGTCCCAAGGACTTGTTTTGTTTGCGTATAATAAGCTGAATAAATAATGCTTTTTTTTTTTTTTAAATTAAGCTGAATAAACTGTGTTGATCACAATGTTCTTGAATGGAGGTCTTTACTTTGGTTTGGTGGATCGGATTTTATAACTTTGGGAATGGATTTCGGTGTTCATTTCTGTTTTCAGCAATTCAAATAGAAGGTAAAATTATGGTGGGTTGATATTGAGGTTTATGGATTCTAACAGGTGTTCATTGAGGTGTTGTAAGATGCTCTATGCCAAAACGAGAGGAGATGCTCTTCTTATCTAGAGGAGAGCTAATCCTTCTTGTATCATTTTTTAATATCAATCAAATTATTGGCTTAACAAAAAATAAAAATGCAAAAAGAAGGTTAAATTTGTAGAGCTAAATGGTTGTTTTCCAAACACTAAATTAGATATCTTTTCAGTTTTCATATTAAATTAGGGTGAATATTGTAAATCAAAATGTCATGGAGAGGATAATTGATCTATGTCTTTAGTTGACAGTAAATTTTGTGGTTTTGTCTGCATTTAATTTTTTCCCTCCATTAATGCTTTGTCATATCATTTGAATGGCCTTATCATTTGACGTTGGGAATAAGTTATCGGTAATCATTTGTGGTTTATGTAGCTTTTACATATAGAATTGAATTATAAATTGCCTTTCCAACTCATTATTTTTCGTATGCATTGGAGCTTGTTCCTTTTCCACTTTCCCTTTTGGGTTTATTCACTAATTATTTTTCCAAATTCAATTGCCGTGATCACCTTTGGAAACTAGTGCTTGGAGCTGTAAAGTATAAAAACTGCTGTTAATTGTGAGATTTTTGATTTTATCTTTTAGGAAATAGTATGACAATTGATTGCCTTTAAGATAGTGTGGGTTTTTAATGCACCTTGTAAAGAACTGTGTTGATTTTCTCAGGTACTCTTTCATTGACGTTTCATTAGAAATCATGAGTACCGATATGGTTGTAGATCATAAAATCCTTGTTATATGCACCTCTAGCTCTTTGATTTTTTATGACTTATCAACACATTTTTTTCCTTTGTATTAAAGACTTTAAGATTTATATTTTTTCCCCCTATGCGTACAAGTTTTCAAGTTTTATTAAATTTAGCATGCATATGCTAGAAAGTAAATTATCTTCTTATGTTTGGTTGCTGTGGTTCTTGCAGGTTCTTCTAATGTAACTGCTAATTTTGATAGTAATATTGAAAACAGAAGGACAGTGCAACCGGGAAGACAAGAAACAAATCGACTTTCTCAGGTCAATGAAACAGGCTCCGTTTGTAAAGATAATCACAGAGTTAAAGGTCAGCAATCTTCTTTTGTATGCCAAAAACCCTAATTTTCCCCACCCACACCAAAAGAAAAACTGGATATTTTGTTTGTTTAGATTTTTTTTTATCATAAAAGATGATTGAAAGTGGTTTATGTTCCCATTTGAGTGCTGGTGTCTCCTCTTGCATTTGAGGTTAGACTTTATACCCTCAAATAGGTACTGAAAATTATACTGTTTAAGTCTCAACCTGGAGCTCAACTTTGTATTGTATCACATCTAAAACCTTTTTTTCTTTCGAGTTTTAATAAAATATATTCTACATGATACATGTTATGTTACTGGCAAGTGTGGTTGTAGATAAGCCAAGTTACTTGCTTAGCAGTCAACAAACAAGCCAAACTCATGCCTAAAGTTAGGTTGCGTTGTTTATTAAAGCTGCACTTAGCTCATGTAGGTTTTGTAGTGTGCGGCTTGCCATCTTCATTAATTTTCTCTTCTACTGAATGTAGCTCATAAATTTGCTTGTTTTGGCTTGATATTGTCTTCATATTCAGCAGTTTGAAGGGTTATCAAGTGAAGCTACCTAAACTTGCCAAGTGCAAACATAGTATTTTGTTGAGCTGAGTGCAATCTTCATAGGAATTGATTTAGCTTAAGTTAGCTAGTTTGAATTCAAGTTCGGCTCTAGCTAGTGCGTTGATTGACCTAGCTAAGCTTGAAACAGTATTGACTAGACTAGCTTGATTTAGCTCCTTGTTACCGTGCTGAGAGAAAGTATTTGAAAATAGAAAAACAAAAGTTCAAAAATTTCATGTCATTGTAATGAGTTCCTGGGCTCTGCTGACTTTTTATTGATGGGAACTGGCTTAGAAAGACTGCCCTTCTGTTTTGATATGCCTGAAGTACCTCATTTAGAATTCTTATGCTTGAATCTTGGAGCCAATTAAAATTTAAAAGAAAAGCAAGAATACAGCAGAGCAGATAGTAGTAACACTGGAAACGCCTTTGATGTCTCAACTGCCTTGTTTTTAGTTATGCTTGCCGGTGTTTTCCTTAGCTTCATCCTAACATGTTATTTTTTGTTAGTCATTATTATCCTCTGACTTGGAATTGATGGCTTATAGATATCCAACACCTGTACAAGAACCAACTGCAAGTTTTTGCTCGAAAGAGAAACGTTGATCTACCAGTATATTCTTGTGAGTGTGAGGGTCCTCCTCATGCAAGCCGCTTCAGGTGCAAGGTCACTTTCAATGAACAAACTTATGAGAGTTTGGAGTTCTTTCCAACAATAAAGGAAGCTGAACATGCAGCTGCAAAAATTACTTTATCGTCTTTGTCGCCAGATGCTTTTCAAGAGGTCCAGTTTGCTGATTAATGGAGCGTTTTGCCTTTGTTGCTTTGCTGTTGTTTATGATATTCTTGAAAATGTTCAGTTGTTGCACATCGCTAGAGCTTGAGTTTTTTGTCTTTGCTTTCTACTTTTTTGTTTTCTCCTTCAGGAAGACTTTAGCTTCTACAAGAACCTTTTGCAAGAATTAACTCAGAAGGAAGGTTGTCCTCTACCAGTTTACACAACAACTAGATCTGGTGAAGCCCATGCATCGACATTTGTTTCCATTGTGGAGGTAAAAGGAAATGTTTTCACAGGACAGGAAGCAAAAACCAAGAAGCATGCAGAGGTTTTGGCAGCAAAAGTAGCTTACATGAAATTAAAAGAGCGTATGTGCCGTAAACTCCCTGTTCCCCATTTTCTTTTTGAGAAAAACAAAAATAAGAAAAAGAAAGAGACCTTTTTCAACCATACTGTTGATTGTCTATCCTTTTCATTGCCCTTTCTCATTTATATGTTTGAATTGCATTGTAAATTGGCTTTTGGAAGACACAGGAGAATGAAATTTGTTTGACCTGGATGCTCTAAGGGCATAAACATTTGAGTGCCATGGCATGCAATTCTCAAGTTTTATCACATTGTGGAGAAAGATGATTTATGTTCAGCAAGTCCTGACAAGCAAGTAAAAGGAAAAGAAACCTTTCATTTTTTATGCCCTAAATGAATTTATTGGAGCATGAGTTTACTCAAAATAGGCAGTTTCTGTGCTGGGACCATAAAGATTTTTGTGAAACTGGAGACACTTATAACCTTTAGAACTTGCATGTTGATTCTTCTAGGGAAATTGACTCTACTTGAAATCATTATTTTGCCTATCTTTAGCCTAGTGATAAGGCAACAGCATCTGGGGAAAGTAGGTCTTTGGTCCGAATCATAGTAGTGAAAAACAGAAGATATATCAATTACTTGCTTCCAAGAAAGCTTGTAGGTTTGTCATATCATTGTGAATTATTTGTACGAGTACGTTAGTCTTTGGTCCCTGTTTGTGAGTATTATGGTCAGTTCTTAATTTATTTTTCCCATTTGTGAGTAGTTAAAGTGCTTACAGTTATGCCTTCCTTTTCAGGCAAGTCAAATAGAGGCTCTATGGTTATTAATCCTGCCTACCAAGAACGACAGGTGCCTGTGCTCTCACTTTCTCACTCACGTTCAAATGTCAATGCTGATACCCAACAGAATTTTGGACCCAAAGCCTGCACATTATTCAATCCTAGTTCAACTACAGGGGAGGATCAGCATGATGATATAGGTGATTATTCAACTGGAAACTTCTAGCATTTAATATTCAATTACAGAAAAAGTAGATGGTTGACAAGTTCCTGAAATTACATGCAAATGGTTTTGTATTTGGTGCCTTAGCTCCTTAATGATTATCTTTCTAGAAGTATTTATGCTTTGAAAAGGCCAACACTTGATGTGGATACATCATGAACTACTAGATAGATGGACCATTAGAAACCTACGTGAAAGTGGTGAGTTGAGAAGCAAATAACAATTTGCTTCAGAGACCCATGAGTGCTGGCCTTTTCACTTGGTTAACAGCTAGGTTTTTCTCCATTACATATTCATGCGTGCTACCTTCATAATAAAAATGTCAGTTTCCTGCATTGGCAGTTTTACATAGGTGGGATACACTGCACCGTGCAAATCTTTGGTTGCTCACATGGATGAATGCAAACACTTTTGTGCATATACATGCATACAAACACTTTTTAATTCATTAAACTAGTGTACATCTCTTTTCATTTTTGGTAGTCAAATTGTGTGCATCCTGTTGAATATTAACTTCTGATTTACATGTCTTACAGCCATGTTCCTTACAGCATTTTCATGTGAATTGCTTGCAGTTTATGGAACATTTCGCAATCATCTTCTCTCTATTCCATTCCCACAACCAGAAATGACTACAGATTGGCAAAGTAGCTCATCCACATCTAGTCTGTATGATCCTCTTCTTCCGGAATATGACCTTTCTATGTCTAATTTGCCGTCTAATCACTCAGCTACTACCAATTCAGTTACAAATTCAATCACAATGGAGCCTGTTGCAATGAGTACTGTACCCTGCAACAAGGTCATAGTTCATCCCCGTGTCCCAAACTTGAACTTTCCTGCTGGTAGCACTGTGCTGCCCATGAGTGATGAGAATTGGGTTGCCTTTAAGTTAGAATCTCAACCAAACCAGTGACTTCTATGAACCAAATATTTTATTGCAAATGCCACGTTTTACCATGCTTAGAATTGCGAGACCCCAGGTGAAATTTCATGTTTATGCAACTGCTTTCTGCAAACAAAAACTGATGAATAGAACATATGTAACTCGTTACATCATCTTTGCTCCAGGCTTAGCCATTTTAGGTGTTTGAAAAACTGGACAAAAGGGAAAACATCATTATCGGCCATCTATGGATATGCCTCTTCTAGTTGCTTATGCCTAATACAGAGTTCATTTTGACTACAGGCATTCCTAGCAATTGGCAATGTGTTAGTTGACGCCGGTAAAAGATGAGATAGGTGGGAGATTTGAGCAAGGGAAATGAGCTGTTCAAGTGCTCCCCTAATGCGTATAGGAGAGATTGAAGATTAGTAGAGAAAGAATGGGGATTTAAACCAGTATTACACTTCATTTCTGGGAGTTTAGGCACAGACCAGGCTTAAGTACGTTCCACCATAGAAATAAGAAATCTGAAAAACCTACTTCTGCCTTGGATTGAAAATTTCTCTACAAAAATTTGGTCTAGTCAACCAAACTATAATTAAATAATAGAGCTTGAAGGACAAAAATAATGGAACCATTGAGAATCACATGAGAACTCCCTCAGTGTTATTAAGGGCTTTCTTTGCAACCTTAAATTTATTATTGACTTTCTTGTTCGTTTTCACAACATACTCCTTGATGAAGAACTCCATGCCTTGTCGAAGAGGTTCAAGCTCAGGGGTGACAGCTATACGCGTGAACATGTTCCATAAAAGCTTATCAGGGTACTCAAAGATGGCCTCAAATAGCATTCTGAAATGCATGACCCTTTTCGAGCTTAGCATCTGGGGATCACTCCACTCAACAGTTTTTAGGACTGCAAGGGAGAGAGTAAATGAGGCAACCATTTCTGCTATGAATTTTGCTAGGTGCATTGATCTTATAAGTGGCATTGAATCCAGCTCTTTGAAATGGTCCCAGAGACAGAACTGTGAAAGCATGCCAAATTAAAGAAGGATCAAAAACGAACTTCCAAAAAGTTCATTCGGTATACAACAGTAATTCTCAAGTAAAGAAAAAAATAGGAAAAGAAAATACCTGTAAGGTAAACTTGTGGTTTTTGTCATGCTCACACAGCTTGGCAGCAAGAACAGTGTAGTACTTGTTAAACACCTTCTCTTGCAAGCAGCACTCCACAAGAACCCGCATAATATCTCTGTCCTGTAGATGGATGTTCAAATTAACAATTGAAGAATGAAAGAAAAAAGCATCCCTCTTTCTTAAGAAAAAAAGACTGCTCACCTGCTTTCCGGGCAAATCCAACCTTAGAAGCTTCTCAAATGCGTCGATGTAGTCTTCCCCGCTCATTATGATACAAAAGATTGCCCTCCTGCCATCTGTATTCATTCTCTGTGCGGCAGCAAGCTCCAGCATTTTCTGTGCCTCAAGAGCCTCTTTATCAATTCTGCTGGCAACCTCTTCAACATCATTGGTTGCAGAGACCATATCCCCAGACAACCACCATTGACCCTTCTTTTCAGGATCAAGCAGCTTGCTCCATTTAAGCCCTCTTATTAAAATATCTTCAACCTTTAACTGAAAATATCAAGAGCCATGACAATATGAACTCACAAAAAAAAAAAAAAAAGTGCACCATGAAACCTATTAATGACTTAAGAACCTCATTGAGAAAACTGATAAAGAAATATCGGATCCTATAAATTTGCATTGAAATACAGCTGATGACAGGTAATAGTAATTTATTACATGTAGCCAGGCTAAAACTAAAAGGTCTAATTGATTAAAGGAATTCTTGATGCAAGTTTAACTCCAAAAGGTAAAAAGGGAAAAATTCAAAAAAAAAAGGTTCCAGAAATACAAAAAGAAGCATTACCTTTTGTAACCATTTCTTGATCCGAGTGTGTTGCACCGTATCTTCCTTGGGCCTTTTCTTGTTATTTTTGATATCACATATTGTCTCAAGCATGAATTCCATCTGCAAAGCTAACAATATAAGATATCTTAAAATAGAAGAAAATTAGCACACTAGATCTAAAAGAAAACTAATAAAAAGCTTACTCTTCTGCCATTTATTTTTCCCTGGCCATCTCCAGAGGAAGCCTTTAACTCGCTCACCCTGTTTTGAACGCTAAGAATAAAATTTTTCATAGTAGCAGGATCATCACCCCTTATTTTCATCCCACAGCCTATTCAATCAATGAAAATTCATGTTAGAAATAATTTGCTTGTCCAGAATCTAGAAATTTTTATGTACACATGCAAGTACTTCGACATTATGCTACCATCAAATATCATACAACGATTAATTTGTGCATCATAAATTTTGCAAAAAGACGAGATAAAAATAATAATTTATTTCAATGAATAAAAAAGTAATTGGTCAGGGAAAATTCAAAGCTTAAGCATTCTGTTCTCCATAAATGCTTTAGATATAACTTAACAATCAAATTATGAAAACAATTGAGTGAAGGTACTTGTAATAAGACTTACATTGTAAAATTGTCAGGATGGTAGAGACATCGATCTCTGTCAACCTCTTGCTCAACATGATCAGAAAATCATATATTAAATCGCTGAAAACAAACACCGGAAGTAGCTGTGAGAATAGCATTATAGAATACATCACAAGCCATATTGAAAATATATAACAAGTTAGGATATTGATAAGAAGTTAACAACTCAGAAACAAAGACATAGTAACCATCAAGCAGCTTGTTTGAATATAATGGAACCACAAGTTAGGTGAAAAGTCACGAATATTGCCATAGACATGAGGGATTTGTACAATGCATGAAGCTCATGTGGGTCATTTGGTGACTTTTAAACTGCATTGCATGATAACAATGCCCTTGTCATTCTGACAAGGACTATTGTTGTCATTACAGTGAAAAGCAAAAGAAATAGCTAATGCTTTCAGTGACCATCATGACCCCCTCTCATCATATATGTGACCACACTGGTGATATTATAGAGACATTAAATGATAAATAAATGCTCTTAACCATCAATTGATTCACTTCTTGGAAATGCTTTGATTGAGAGCATCTTTGCTTTACCTCAACAAAAATTTTCAGTAAAGTCAAGCATCAACATTTTTGAGAGTACCTACCTTGAGCAAACTCCAAAGATGCAGAGATAAGATAGCAAGAGAGTAAGATTTCGTAAGGAAAGATTGTCCTCTTTGAGATACTCCTCCTGACAAAGAAAAATGTTTACTTTTAGAATTGCATCAGTGCAAACAGAAATGCTCTGAAAGTCCAAATTAGGATATAAACACCCATATGATCAATAAAAGACAGCAAATTTAACCAATCAAAAAAAAAAAAAAATGGGGAATTTTAAAGACTAAGCCTGCTTGAAGCAATAACCTTTCAAGTTAACAAATCTTGAATGTCAGTATCAATCATGAAAAGCATTTTTTTTATAGTAAGACTTGTAAGACAAGCCTGGATGACAATAAAGGCATTTAAAATAGAACTGCTTCTTAAATTGGTTAAACATACCTCAAAAGTCTTGGCAAGTGAAGCAATAAGTTTTGCACTGAAGTCCATCCCAACTAAACAAGCCATGCCAGCAACAAAGGAGGCAAAGACAGCAGCATGCCTTTACAAAGAAACAGACAACATTAACAATAAATACAACTTCTGTAAGGAGAAAAAAATGAAGTTACAATAACAACAATAAAATAAGCTTTCTCCCACTAAATGCAGTCAGCTACATAGATCATACTGTGCACCTTGTACTCTATTAATGATCACTGTTATTCCCTCTAGAAAGTATATTATTAGTGCTGATGAATAAAATAATTATTACATCATGTGTGTACTATTCAAATAGGAAGACATAGTTTTGTATCAAAATGTACACGTGCTATCTACAGCTACGTCATAACTGCTTCGGCTTTTATGACGAAGATAGATAAAATATAAAATAAAGGAGCAACGCTCTTCAAACAAAATTTACAAACACAGCACATATATAAACTGGAGATTAGAAAATATTTAGAAGGAAGATAGATAACATATAAAATAAAGCGAATAAGTTTCTTTATCATTATTCTTCTTTTAACTTGATAATATGATGGAGAACATAAAAGTTAAAGAGAGGCAAGTCGGCTCTTAACTGTTCATTGCCTCTAGGACCATTGTAACAAGATGCCAACACCTCCTCACTGATAATCTGTGAGCTGACACTGCGGCTAATTGACTGCAGCAGGGTAAAATGACGAAGTTTAAGTCATATTGTTTTCATTCCAAAATGAAGAAACAGAGGATAGTAGATAGGTAACTGCATACTGATTCCTTAGAAAAAACCTGTTGCTCTGATTCTACATTTTCATTGAAGCACCCGTGTCCTACACATATCTGAAAGACATGGATATAGAGGTCCAACCCCCCAAATATGAGGACATACTTAAAAGAAATGACCGTGTCCATGTCAGATACGGGACATACCCGTATCTGACATTCACAACTGAGTCTAAGTAACATAGGGAAAAACTATCACAAAATGAAAAAGTTTTGTAAACCATGAGGTGCCCTACGACATTCACACCTGAGTCTAAGTAACATAGGGAAAAACTATCACAAAATGATAAAGTTTTGTAAACCATGAGGTGCCCTACTAACAAACTCATAAATGTGGTTTCAGTAAACAGCAGTCCCCCCATCCAAACGGTGGGTACCACTTATACCAGTTTCATGCACTAAAGTTGGAACAGATAAATCAATCAGTCTAAACTCTAAAATGTTTATTTCTGAGTAAGACTACAGATATAGATTAAATCTACTCAAAGGATTCAGAAGACAAGACACAGAGAATCATATTAAAACTAAAGGCTAGAGATAGCATAATAACATACACGAAAAATTGTGGCCATTTCACCAGTAATTGATTCCACATTAGATTCAGACAGTCTATTCAGAAGACCTGGAACATAGTAAAAAAAGCAGTAGCATGTCAAATTTAAAAATGAAAGGCAAAAATCTAAAGCTTATAAAAACTTAGTTTTCATACCTCGAACTCGTCTGCGAATTTGAGTCTGCTCCTCCGACTCATTTCTTGCGCGAGATCTCAAGCGAGGAGCAACATATTTTACATTACCCTCCATTGCAGGTGCCTTGGGTGAAGCTTCATTTAATGCTACCTCTTTGCTATGGCTTTCAGTGGGCAGGGATACACCAAGGGCTGTCTCACCTGCCATGTTACCTTCTTGTCCTTGCTGCAAAAACTTTCTGTTCCTGCGTCTCTTACGTGCTGGCACCTTTGCAAGAATATCTTCGAATGCCATCTCTGCATTGTCCTCCAGCTCGGAAGCTGCAATGGTTGAGTCATCTGCAATATCATCTTCGAAAGCCTGGTCTGCTGATTTTTTCTTCTTATGCTTCTTACTAGAAGTAGGGTTCACAGTTCTCTCATCAGAAAACCGTTCAGTATCTGGGACTTCTTCATCCCAAGATTCAAGAACAGATGGAACATCTTCAAATAACATATTGAGGTCATCATCATCTCCCCTTAATTTACCATCTTTCACCTTGAGTTTCTTTGCAAGTTTCCTCTCCAATTCCAAGTCCTTTTGTGCAAGCATGGCAGCATTCGGCGTCTCCATTTCAAGATACTCTTCAAACTTAGTCTTCGAAGTTCTTTTCAAGCTCTTCTTTCCTTTAACCATCTTTGATTCATTAAAATCATGATCTTCCTCAAGCTTCAATTTACTCTCTGCTTTACTTGGAATGGTGGAGTGCTCACTAGCTTGTTGCACAATTTCATTTTCTTTAAGAAACCGAGTTTGTGAATTCTTTATTTTGTTCCCCTTTTTTGACTTTACGTCTCTTAATTGTCTCTCCATCCTCTGAGATTTCTGTAATTATAAAATTAACATCATATAACTGAAAAAATAATGCTACTTGCCTCACCGCTTTTCTCCAAACTATTTTCACTCCCTGATGTGACATATAATTATGGGATAATTGCAAACGTGCGATCTGCTAATTCACGCGTGGATATTTAAATTCTCAATTAAAATGTTTGAAGTTAACCAATAAATTATTGTCATGTCAGGTAGGCCAAACACAATTTTGTAGAAGAAAAAAAAGAAAAAATTTTGTATGCCTCTGAAGAATAAGCAAGAAGAAAGAAAAAGATTAAATTCTACCTGATCTTGGAGCCATGAGTCATGTTTTTGCTTATTATGTGCTAATCGAGCTTCTTTTCGCTTTTCTCGGCGTGACTTACTCTCTGTGGCAGAATCAAAACAACATGAAAAAATATTCTTTGTAATCTTTCAACCCAAAAAAAAAAACCTACTTTACAAAAAAAGAAAAAGAAAATCAATAACAGTAAACTAACCAATAAAAATTGCTTACCCATTATTCCAAATTAAGCTTAATCACCAGCAAATGAACTGCCAAAACAAGAAAAAACTAATTTTAACTGCCTAATCAGTGATAGCGTGTGGCATAAACTACCAAATGGGTAATCAATAAGAAGGCAAATTCTTTTAAAAAAAATCATAATTCAAAAACAGGTTAAAAGTCATCAACAAAAAGGGTAACATAATTGAGAATTATTATTTTTTCTTTCTCAAAAATGAGAAACATGAAGTTAAAAATGTAACAAAGTAGAATACTCTACATTACCTATTGCTAAAAGAGCAAAAAAAGTAAAATACAATAAAACAGGAACTTTTTTTTGTGGGATTAAACTACTAAAGCAAGAATTGTTATTCACAGAAAGTAAACAGAGATAGAGAGAGTACTTGGCAGTGTGTGAAGTTGGGATTACGGATTAGGAACTGCCGTGCTTGGTGGGTCTCCGCCTGCAGCGGCTAACACGGCGGAGGAAAGCGGAAGAGCGGCCACTTAGCGGTGGAGAACCCGACTGGATGAGAAAGAGGGACAGTGTGTGGGTTTTTAAAAGGGTTTTGCTCAGCTATTTTTGTTTTTTATTTTCGATGGTTAATTTTCTTGCGGATTTGGTGTAGTTTTATTTATTTTATAGAGCCTAACTAATGATTTATTGGTCTAACTTCAGCCCGAGGGTTTTTAACGGGCTCGCTGAGTCTCGCTAGATTGGCTTAGTATTACTAGTAATCAGGGGTGAGCAAAATTCAATTGACTCGAATACAATTTTGATAAAATGATTTGATTCGATCGATTTATTAGATTTATTAATTTAAAAAATTTGATTTAATTAATTAATTTAATTAATTTTTTATTTTAAAATTTTTTAAATAAAATTAACTAAAAAATTAAATTAATATTATATATATATAAATATATGTAATACTATATATGTTAGTTTATATAAAAATAATTTTTTATTAATAACTTGATAATTTATGATGAATGATTGTCTTGTTTTACACTATCTCATTTTGTGAATGTTAATTTTATTATTTTTATTATGTTGAGTAGTGAAGGTTAAAACTTACAAGTTAAAACCCTCGTATATTAATTTAAAAATAAAATATTTCAAAATTTTTAAATTTTAATTAAAATTATATAAAAATTTATTAATTTAAACAATAAACCCCCTATCTCAAAAACTTTAATATCATTAATTAAAAAAACAAAAAAAATTAAAATATCTTTCTTCTTTCTTTTAACTTTTTTTTTAAACAATTTGATCGGTCGACAACGCTCTCTTACGTTAACTGGTTATCCCGTGGCCAGATTTGACATTGTTTGACGCTGAGGAGTGCCATATCTGGCATTGCCAAACTTGGCTCTCACTGAAAAGGAGCTCTACGCTCCTTCAGAGGGGAGCTCTCGTGCTCCCTTACCTAGCGCGATGCGTTAGATCTGGTTAGATCAAGTTAGGGAAGAAGATAAGATTTTTTTTTTTTTTAAAGTTAAAAGTGAAAAATAAAGTTTTATATAGTATTTTAATTTTTAACATGTTTAAAGGTAAAATTGTTTAAAAAAATATTATCATTTCAGTAAATTAACGAAAATCTTAATAATTGACTAAGTTAGATTTATGTATTTAATAATAGGTAATTTTTTAAGACGAAGTGTCAATTTCTCAAATTTATGAATCTTTTATAATTTTGATAAAAAAGTGTTAGGATATTTTGTTTTTAATTTAATGATTTATGTGGAAAGATATAATTATATAAATAAAAAGATAAATATTATATATATTTTATATGTAAATTCTTTATATATTTTATAATTATAAATAAAGTCCGATCAGTCCTTACATCAGAAAAACCACTCTTTCCACACTGTTTCGAAGACCTTCATCTTTGCTCTTCAAGTCTCAAACAAATCATAGAGCTGAATCTATACATGGAGGTACACTTTTGAATACCCTTGTGGCATCTGCTTTCACCGTTGCGTTTCTTCTTGTAATCCTTCTTCTTTCTACAGCAATTACTCTGTTATTCCTGTTGTTGTTCTTGTTTTTTTTTTTTGTCTTGTTGGGGGGGTTTGGTAATTTGGTTTGCTTCACATCTAGTACAAAATACCAAAAAGAACATAAAAGAGAAATGGAGATCTGCATTTCCGTTGCGGCTAAAACTTCCGAGTACGCGGTTGTTCCAATCAAAAACCAAATTGGTTACATTTTCAAGCATGAAGGCAAGGTAGAAAGTTTGAGAATTGGGGTTGGGAAGCTGAAGGATGCAAGAGAAAGGGTGCGTCATTCAGTTGAAGAAGCGAAAAGAAGAGGGGAAGAGATTGAGCAGGATGTGGAAACATGGTTGACTCGGGTCAACAAAAAGCTTAGCGATCGAGATCAAGATGAGGATGCAGACAAAGCCAAGAACAAGTGTTTAATTGGGTTGTGTCCTAATTTGAAGACTCGTTATCAGCTGAGTAAGAGAGCAGAGAAGGAGAGTGAGGCCATTGTTGAACTTCTGAATGAAGCTGAGAAATTCAACTCAGTTTCGGTGTCGTACCGTCGAGCTCCCCAGGAGATAATGTCCACCTATGTTAAAGGTTTCGAGGACTTTGAGTCAAGGAGGCATGTATTCGACGGGGTTATGGAGGCTTTGAAAGATTCTAGTGTCAACATTGTAGGGGTGTATGGAATGGGTGGCGTAGGAAAGACTACGTTAGCAAGACATGTTGCAGGGCAAGCTAAGGAAAAAAATTTATTTGATACTGTGGTGATGGCATTTGTAACACAAAATGCAGAGATAGCAGAAATTCAACAACAGATTGGAGATAGGTTAGGTCTGGAATTTGATGCAAAGACTATCTCTGTGAGAGCGGATCAGCTACGTGAGAGGCTGAAGAAAGAGAACAAGGTTCTTGTTATTTTGGATGATCTTTGGGCAAGACTGGATCTGGAGGCAGTTGGAATTCCTTGTGGAGGTGAACATGTGGGATGCAAAATTTTGTTGACTTCTAGAGATCTCAATGTTTTGTCCATGATGGATTCTAGGAATAATTTTCCTGTTGGGGTTTTAGAAGAAAAGGAAGCCTGGAACCTGTTTAATAAGATGGCTGGTGATAGTGTCAATGAAAGTCCGGACTTGTATTCCACAGCAATTGAAGTTGCTAAGAAATGTGCAGGACTGCCAATTGCCATAGTAACAGTTGCAAGGGCTTTGAGAAATAAGGGTCTGTTTCAATGGAGAGATGCCTTGCAGCAACTAAGAACTCCTTCCCCAAGAAATTTCACTGGGATACCAGCACCAATTTATTCGGCTATAGAGCTGAGTTACAGTCATTTGGAAAGTCAGGAACTTAAGTCAACTTTCTTGCTGTATAGTTTACTGTGTGCTGACACTCCTATTAGTGACTTGGTGAAATATGGCGTGGGTTTGGGTTTATTTCAAGGTGTATATACAATTGAAGAAGCACGAGACAGAGCATACTCATTGGTCCATCAACTGAAATCTTCTTGCTTGTTGATTGACAGTTTTTTTGAGGATGTTTTCTCAGTGCATGAAGTTGTTCGAGATGTTGCACTATCAATTGCATTCAGGGAGCAGCATGGTTTTTCATTAAGAAATGAAGTTGCGCCAAAAGAATGGCCTCCTATGGATATGCTAAATAACTGCATTTTCATGTCATTGTCTCACAACCATTTTATCGAGCTTCCTAAAGAGCTGGAATGTCCACAACTACAGTTTTTTTACATTTGTAATGTTTTTCCTACTCTGAAAATTCGGGACAATTTTTTCACAGGGATGAGAAAGTTGGAAGTCTTGGATTTGACTGGTGTGTGCTTTTCATCACTACCCTCGTCAGTTAGTCTCTTAGCAAATGTCCGTACATTGTGTCTGGATCGAAGTAGTTTTGAAAACATAGCTATTGTTGGAGAGCTCAAGACAATTGAAATCCTTAGCCTTCGAGAATGTAGTATTAAACAGCTGCCAAGGGAAATTGGGCAGTTGTCTCGGCTAAGGATGTTAGATTTGGGTTATAATCCCAGACTGAAATTGATTCCATCAGGAGTATTTTCAAGTTTGTCTGGATTAGAAGAACTATGTTTGGAGAGGAGCTTCACTGAATGGGACATTGAGGGCAATGCTAGTCTTGTCGAATTGAAGCATTTATCTAGGTTGACCTCTTTGGATGTACATATTCGGAATGTCCAAATTGTGCCAATGAAGTTGTTCTCTGGAAAGTTGAAAAGATACAAGATTTTGATTGGAGATATGTGGTATTGGTCTAGTGAGAGGAAAACCTCAAGAACATTGAAGCTCAAGTTAAATTCGAGCTTTCATTTGGATCATGAAATCAAAACCTTACTAAAGAAAACTGAAGATCTGTATCTAGATGAAGTGAAAGATATAAAGAATGTACTTTATGAGTTAGATGCTGAAGGCTTTCCTCAATTGAAGTATCTCCATGTCCAAAATAGTCCAACAATGGAACATATCATTAACTCTGTGGAGTGGGTTCCTTGCAAAGCATTTCCTATCTTGGAGTCATTATCTCTTCAAAATATGATTAATTTGGAGAAGATATGTCATGGTGAAATTGTAGCAGAATCTTTTAGCAGACTAAAAATCATAAAGGTTGCACGTTGTGATAGATTGAACAACTTCTTCTCACTGTCCACAGCCAGAAAGATTTTCCAACTTCAGGAAATTGAAGTAACTGACTGTGAGAACATCACAGAGATTGTTGCTGAGGAAAGAGAGGTAAACATTGAAGATAATGAAGCATTGTTCTGTCAACTACGGTCCTTGACACTCGTTTATCTGTCGAATTTCCTTCACTTCTGCTCAAGAGAGGAAAAACTTTTAACATCTGAACATGGAAGATCACAATCAACTATTGACACAAGGTCTAAGGAAAGGACGCTTTTCAACGAAAAGGTACTTGTTGAGGTGATTTATTTAATAGTACAAATTATTTGATTACTAATCCATAATCGAATTTGATTAAAATTTTATTAATCCTAAAAATTGTGTAAGGTGATTTATTGATTAATTATATAATAGTTTTAGGTGAAGAAAAAAAAAAAATCAATTATTGATATTTTAAAAGGAAATTGAAAAGGGTGCAAAAGTTATTTTGAAAGAAGGATTAATGAAGGTTGAAACTAACAACTAAATAACCAATAACATGTGAAAACTTCGAAAAATGCCAATAAATCAGATTGAGTTTTAGGGGCTTAATAATAGCCTGACATTGATTTCTTTTATATATAGTTGTGTAGCTCTTTACTAATTTTTCCTATGGATGTAGGTCACAAAAATTGAATCATGTTATGTCTTGTGTTTTTTCTTTTATTATTGTATTCATTATCTGATATCAATTTTATCATCAGGATGTGTTTCCGAATTTGGAGAAGTTGTACCTGTACTCAATCAACGTTGAGAAAATATGGCATATGTGCTGTTTTCCAGCTAATTGTTCTACTGTTCAAAATTTAACGACTTTCATTGTGACTGGCTGTGGCAATTTGAAATGTCTTTTTTCATCTTCTATGGTTCAAAGTTTAGTGCAACTCAAAATAGTTGAGATTGCTAATTGTGAGATGATGGAAGAAGTAGTAGTTGCAGAAGAAGAAAAAGTAAGCAAGATGATGTTCCCTAAACTAGAGAGACTGTCACTTAACAACCTTCCCAAGCTCACAAGATTCTGCTCTGAAAGTTTAATTGAATTCTCTTCTCTAAGTGAGTTGTTTCTAGGAAGCTGCCCTTGTTTGAAGATGTTTGTCTCGGGCTTCCTGGGTGCAGGCACAACAATCAAAAAAGAAGTAAGGAAGAACAAATCAAAGGAGAACATCTGTACTGACATACTAATTCTTTTTGATGAAAAGGTTGATTCATTTATCACTTCTCTCCTCTTCTTTTAATCCTCTTTTTAAATAATTAGGAATTTTCTATTTATAGGTTCTTGCTTTCCTAGCATTCTAAATTTGGTATTTACTTAGCTTTTCCTTGTACAATATCTTTGAATATATGCTCAATTATAATTGCAATCAAATTTATGTAGGTGGCACTTCCTATGCTAAGGAATTTGACAATTTATAGGATGGCTAGCTTGGAAAAGATATGGCATGACCAACTTTATTTGGATTCCTTTTGCAAATTAAATGATTTTTATTTGGGCTTCTGTGAGAAGTTACTGAATGTTTTTCCATTTAGCATGCTGGAAAGACTTCGGAGACTAAAGACATTAAACATATTCAAATGTGATTCTCTAGAAGAAATATTTGAATCTCAGGGACTCTGTGCTCATGAATCATGTGCTGCAAAAGCCACTCAATCGACTGAGCTAGAAGCAATCACAAAGTTGGCATTTCCTCAAGCGAGGTCCTTACAATTGACTAAGCTACCAAAATTAAAGAGTTTTTACCCAAGGTTACATTCTACAGAATGGCCATTATTGGAAAGAATGGAGGTGGTAGAATGTGACAAAGTGGAGATATTTGCTTTAGAGTATCCGAGCTTGAAAGAAATCCAAGGAAAGACCCAATTCGAATTCCCACTTCAACAACCGTTGTTTTGGGTCAATAAGGTATGACCCAATAAACTTCAATTTAAGATGTGCTAGTTTTGAAAAGCCAGTTTTATATGTGTAGTGGATTCCAGATCAATTATGATTTCATAATGTAAGGTCTTATATTCGGCTTGCCAACATGATGGATGTTAAATAACCATTTTCTCACAATGATAGCCCATTGGTTTCTAGCATATTAGGATAACTTTCATTTGCCTACCTTTCCTCAACTTCTGGTGTATGCTAGAATGAAGAAGAGTTACTCAATTCTGCTTCATGTACAAAATTAATTGATAATTTAACATTGCAAGAGGATGTATCAGATGTAAATGTGGCTGGATACTTAATGGAGGTTGAATACAATTTTTACATCCTTTAGATAGTTCCTCTGCATCGTTTTTATTGAACATGTTTTTCAATACACAGGTTACATTCCCTAGCCTAGAAGAATTGACGTTGGTTAGAAAGGAAATGATGAAGGAGATATGGCAGGGACAAGTCCCGGCAGAGTATTTCAGAAAACTAAAAGTTCTTGTGCTCAGAGGGTTCCCTAAGCAATCAGCTACCTTGCTATCTCGATTCTTCAGATCGTTAAAGAGTCTTGAAAAACTTGATGTACGTGATGCTTCTTTTGACAAGATATTCCAATGTGAAGGGCTTGCTGGTGAGGAAAAACATGCGTGGACATTTCAGTGCTTAACTGAATTAAAACTGTTTAACCTTCCTGAGCTGATGCATCTTTGGGAGGAAGGATTCCAACCTGGACCAATCTTCCAAAAGCTGAGAATTTTAGAAGTTATGGAATGTGATGAATTGAAGAATTTAGCACCATCTTCAGCATCTTTCCAAAACCTTATGACATTGGAAGTATCAAAATGTCATGGGTTCATAAATTTGGTAACACACTCAACAGCTAAAAGCTTGATGCAGTTAACTAGAATGAGTATAACAGATTGCAAAATGGTGGAAAATATTGTTGCATGTGTGGGTGAGGAAATGAAGGATGGAATCGTTTTCACCCAATTGAAATATTTGGAACTTAATTGTCTACCAAACCTGGAATGCTTCTGCTTGGAAAGCTGTGACCTTGTCTTCCCATCATTAGAACAACTAATTGTGATGCAGTGCCCAAATATGAAGATTTTCTCGAAGGGAGAGTTAAGTACACCAAAGTTGCAAAAAGTGCAAGTGACAGAAGATGAAGCTGAAGGGCATACGGAGGGCAGCCACAACACCACCATACAGCAGCTGTTCAAAGAACAGGTAAGTTTTTCAAAAACTTTCCTTGCATTTCTTAAAAATTCCAGTCCACTTTGCTTTCCCCAGCCTGATTAAAGTGATGGTCTAACTAGAAGCTTTCTCTGGCAAAGTGGCTTCCTATAACCATTGTTGTGCATATGCCTCTGTGAGAAACCCTCAGCAACTTGCAATTGAACTACTTTGCCCTCATTCAAAACAAATTTTGCAGTTTAGTTTTAATATTCAACAAAACGAATTTTGAAACATAAATTAGAAAGCACATATATCAAAAGTCTATTGTGAATGAGATCTTTTCTCGGTGGCATTGTGGAGACCCTAAAATCTTGAGATGCCAGATTCAAATCCCACCATGTGTGAGTTTTGATCCAACTAACTGGTTGGTTGATCAGACTGTTTGGTTTATTTCAATAATTTCTTATACGAAATGCAATACTTAATTGTAATTGTAACTTTTATTTGTGCATATAACTTAATAAAAAACAAAAGTCTATCAGATTTGAATGATAAAAATTTTTCATCAATGCAACTTTAAGCAAAGGCATTATATAAGATGAAATTGAGAAAACCAGGTTACCACCCACTTTAAAATGAAAGCCTTAACTCCCCAAATAGCTCCAGTTACATTAGCTGCAGAATACAGATCCTGAAATTCTTAAGGAATTTGAGATAATGAAAATGATACCTAATGTACCTTGGGAACCTATCATTTTAAACCCTGCAAACCAAATTAAGCCTTTTTATGCTAAAATTTAGGCAGTCTAAGATTAGAATGCATGATTTCCCTCTTAGCTGTTCCAGTAAATTCTTGCTTTGACATTGATATTTCTGGCTTTTGTGATTATTGCAGAATTTCAAAGCTTATTAATGCTACACTTCATTTGCCCACAGTGGATTAAGGTAAAAGATAAAGCCAAGGATAAAGCTCTTTTGAACTCGTTCATGAAACTCGACTAGTTTCTTTATTTTTTGGTCATAAATTAGCATTAAAATCGTTTTCAAAAACACATTTTCATTGAAATCATGTCTCTATAAACACATTTTCCATTAAAATAGCATTCTGAGGTTTCAAGTTTGAGGCACCATACTTCATTTTCCTTTGAGTTTACTGAGATACTGATCATTCAAAGAGTTCTCATGACCATGCTCTTTGCATTCTCAGGTTCAACAGCAGAAGGGCCTCTTTTTGTTCATATTTCATCGTCTCATGATGATGATGATGCTTTTATCAGAAAGAAATAGAATCATTAGGTTGAATTCAGTTTGTATTTTTTTCTTAATATCGTTTATAATAGAAAAAGGGACAAATAAAGAAGGATGGAAGGAATATATAGTTAATTGTACTTTGTATAAGATATGAATTAATATTATACAAGGCATGGCTATAGAGAATTTTTTTTTTTTATAATTAAGGGAAAGAGGATTCGAACTTTACTCTTTAGATAGGAGATCATGTATCAATTAATGAGGTCATAGAGAATTCTTTACTAGTGCGTGCTTCTTTATGTTTATATTTATGCATTTTAGTATACCATATATAGCAATTTTCGTGCTTTATACTTTATGATATCTTAAATATACCAAATACTCATAAAATATAAAAATAAATAATAAAGCAACTTTCAATAGAATGTAATTAGTAGTAAAATGATTGTTGGGATAATATTGTAGTGATGGGTATGTATGAAAAGATAATAATTAAAATCTTAGAAAGATAACATTGTATTATTTAGTTTAGAAGTAATTTGTTGAAAATATATTTTTAATTTACAAAATTACTCTTGTATATGAAAATATAAATTGATATATTAAAAAATTATTTCAATTGTAATTATAATTTTTATGTTATACTAATAACTATGCAATCTCGTAAAAAAATACTCAAGAATAAATAAAATTAGTCAGCCTCTAGTAAGAGGAACTGGCCATGTACCCTGGACACCCAGAAAACCTCAAACACCATGATTAACAGAGCCTACAAGCGTGGCAACCTCGGCATACAGAGCCAACCTAAATATATCACCCAACAAAATTACGTAATTTGAAATTTTTAATCACTTGACTTCAATTGATTTTTAATTTCCGCTCTGTTCCTCTTCACTCTTTCGTTCTTTGCTTTCCATCTCTCCCCTGTCCCAAACCCACAAAGCCAACCTCTTGAAGCAGCTGATCGGTTTGCTGTGGAAGTTAAACCCACAGCTCAATCCCAGGACCTGGAGCATTACATCAATGTTTTTTCGGAAATTTTCATCATTAAAGGGGTAAATGTGCAGATTTTGAGCTACCAGTGTTCAGATGATAAAAGAACCCTCCATTACATGTCAAAAAAAAAAAAAAAAAACCCCTGCATTACATGTCTGCAAAAATCTGCAATCTGTTTCTAAAACCCATTTTCAGTTTGCTCATCTGAATATAATTCCAACAGCAATCAGTCAGAGTCTGAAAATGAATGGTAGAGATTAATAGCACAAGTGCGGCGACCAGCTGCAGCGGCTAGGGCTTTTGGGGGCGAAGAGAAGAAGAAGAAGAAGAAGGAGAAGGGCTTGGGCTAAAATACGGAAGCAAAAAATTGTAACTTTCCAACCATTTTCGATGAGAATTGCATTCTCATTGATCATCCATGATACTGACATGCCCAAGATAATATTTTTTTTATCCAACATGGTAATCAGTGATCATCCATGATACTGACAATCCCAAGATAATATTTTTTTTATCAAACATGGTAATCACATGGTAAGGTGATGTCTATTTATTAAAATTCTGATAATATAATTGATCATATCAATACCATATATGCCACCTAAAAATATATAGCTAAGACTCAAGAGCTAAGACCTTTAGACGGAAACCCATCTCCCCAGCAAGATATTCAGGCAACATGGATTCACTACCAGACCAACAAAAAATGTCACAAAACGAGATGGATTTCTTGCTGGCACTGCGCATAGCTACAGCTCCAACACTTCCTCTGGTATTGAAAGCTGCCATAGATCTTGATTTGTTAGAGATCATGGCAGCAGCAACCGCTAGCAATAGCATGCTTTCTCCTACTGAGATTGCCTCTCGTCTTCCTACACAAAACCCAGATGCCCCAACCATAGTCGATCGCCTTCTTCGCCTTCTTGCTAGTCACTCTATTTTAACATGTAAACTTGTTGCAGGAAGAGATGAACATGCTCAAAGATTATATGGCCTAGGACCAGTTGGCAAATATTTCGTCCGAAATCAAGAAGGAAATTCTCTTGTTCCTACCCTCAGAGTGTCCTTGGAAAAATTTTATATGGAGTGTTGGTCAGTTGTTTCTCTTTCTTTTCCAATATTCATCTTTATCTGTTGTCAGTTTACGAGTATTCCAAAAGGAGATTTGAATCTTAACCTTACAATTTTTTTTAGTAGAAAAATAATAATGACTGTTAAGTTAAGCTTAAGTTGAATATTATGCATCTATTTCCTAAGTTAATTAATTTTATTTTATTTTTTTGCGATTTTTCACATAGGTATCACTTGAAAGAAGCAGCATTGGAGGGTGTGTTACCATTCATGAAGGTACATGGGATGCATTTGTTTGAACTGGCTGCAAACGATGATAAAGTGAGTAGCATGTTCAATGCTTCAATGAGCAATCTCACCAGCCTGGTCATGAAAAAAGTCCTGGAAACTTACAAGGGATTTGAGGGCTTGAGCCAGGTAGTTGATGTTGGTGGTGGAGTGGGTGCAAACCTTAATCTTCTAGTTTCCAAGTACCCACAAATTAAGGGTACTAACTTTGATTTGCCCCATGTCATTAGAGATGCACCCCTTATACCAGGTAATTCTAGCTAGCCACTTCTAATTCAATCTATATATCT
This sequence comes from Theobroma cacao, assembly GCF_000208745.1. Lineage (NCBI taxonomy): Eukaryota > Viridiplantae > Streptophyta > Magnoliopsida > Malvales > Malvaceae > Theobroma > Theobroma cacao. Next base: position 34,405,886 of record NC_030854.1, read on the forward strand.
TGGTATTTTCTTTTTCTTTTTAGTCATACCTTATTATTTCAAGTAAAAATTCCCATTTTTTTTATTTCAAAAAATTTTAAGGAATGGTAAAAAAGGGTATGATCAAAATTTAGTTTCCACTTAAACTTTTCTTGATTTTCTTTCTCAATCTTAGGAGTGGAGCATGTTGGAGGAGACATGTTCAGCAAAGTTCCTAAAGGAGAAGTGATTTTCATGAAGGTTAGTACACTAACAATTTGTTTAATTACCTGAAACAAGTGATTCCAATAATTTGTTGTTTATGTCTATATTTACAATCATAAATAAATTTGGTTCTTTGTAGACAAAAAAACAGTTTTTTTTTTCCTGTAAAAATTTTGCAGTGGATACTTCATGATTGGGGCGATGAACAATGCTTAAAGCTATTGAAGAATTGCTTTGAAGCATTACCAGAGAATGGCAAAGTGGTGATCGTGGAATCTTTAACACCAGAATTCCCCATGACTGACATTGTGACGAAGATTACCTTTGAGCTTGACGTGAGTGTGCTGCACATGTTACCTGGTGCAAAGGAGAGAACAAAACAGGAATTTGAGGCATTGGCAAGAGAAGCTGGCTTCAAAACTTTGAATGTTGTTTGTCGTATTTATAGCTATTGGGTTATGGAATTGTGCAAAAATGTTAACATTGCCAATTAAAGGGAGAGCCATCATCATTAATTTGGAGCTTATATATATATATTTGTTGATTTCAGTTTACATTAACTTGTCTTTATTTTTCTTTTACAATCTATTTTTATGGGCAATGCATGGACTTGATTATTGTGTTTCCAAAGCTCCTAGTATTCCATATAGCTAGTGATGTTCATTGCTATCTAATAATGGGTGAATAAGTAAAACAGGGAAAACATGAATGATAATTCTAGTGAAGCAAGACCTGCATGGACTGCTTCACTAGTCATGGCACCACTAGCTAGATTTGCCTTTTTTAATTTTCTGCATCGAGTCTTTAATGGAGTTGGCGAGACAGAAAATCATCTTTGTCTAAACAAGTTGTAAAACAAAAATTTGTTTCTGTTTCTTTCTCTTTTCCTTGTTGTCCTTTTGGTTTCCGTCACGATTTCAACAAACCTTGTGGAAAATTGCTGTCTTGCAACTACTAATTAATGTATTATTGGAGTAGTTGGTTAGTACAATTATTTAGGCGCAATGATTGAGATATATATTCTCATATTCAAAAAGTAAAAGTCAAATGTCCAAATAAAAAAAAATAAAATAGAAATGAAGCGTAACATAGAAAACTAGCTACATGCCTCACTTCCATATGGTATTTATCTCGACTTGATTATAGTTTCTATCCATAGACAGGGACGGCTCAAAAACCTTAGGTCTACAATTAAATATTTAAATGAGGTTTTTTTATTGATATTAAGAAAATAAGATTTTTTTTATTGAAGTTAAGGAAAAATGAGGAAAGAAAACTCGTAAATGAATATTATAACTTGAAAAAAAATTAGTTATATATATATATATATATAAAATAATGGTTAGAGATCATTAAATACATATTATCTTTTGTTGATTGAGAATAAAAAAAATAGTTAAGAATTAACAGTATTATGAGGATTTAAAAGTGATAAAAAATTGAAATTTGTTAGATACATAATTAAGAAAGTGAGAGAATATGTCATTTTATTAATTATTTTAACTTTTACATATTTTAATTAAAAATGAGATAAATAGTTGAGAATGAATATGGATGTGGAAGTGAGAGAAAATAAATATTTATTTGGCATGAGAGAATAGGTAAACATTTTATTTATTATTTTAATTTTTATATATTTTTAATATAATTAATTATATAATTATTATAAATTTATGGAACCTATGAAAATTTGAGACTTAAAGCCCTTACTTAGGTGGCCTCATCTCAAAATTGGCCTTGCCCATCGACCGCTGCAACAATCACCGTTCAACATCCATCTCAATTCAACAATAGTTGCCAAGTTAATTCATGAGACCCTTATCTTACCAAGACTTTGTTGATATATTTTCAAAATAAAAGGTTATGTCACATAATGTAACATAATGTAACTATTGGATTGTAGGTGGGTTATTATGTGAATAGTTATCTCTTGGTAAAGTAATATATTGAAAAAACATCTCTAAATTGAAAAGTTATGAAAAGCTTGAATATGAAAAATTATCTTTTCATCTTTTCATATTGTAGCTCAAAAATTATGTATTATGGAATGAATAATTCTCTTTTCATAAGGTGATTATTGAAAAAATACATTTATCCAAGTATTACGTCTAGCAAAATGCAAAGGTATCTTTAAGAAAAAAAGGTGCCTTGATAAAAGGATTTTGTTCTTGAAAAAAGACATTTGCAAACCTATATAAAAGACTTGTTGCCAACTATTTTGACATACAAAAAACAAATAAGACAAGCTAGAAAAACCAAAAGAGATAGAAATGTTATGTTCTTAAAATAAACATAAACACTTGAGTTCCCATCATTTATTAAAAGAAGCTAAATTCTTTATAATCTACTTATTGCAGAAAGTAAACTTTAAGGTTGAACAATTTTGTAAACTCTTGAGTGTATCTAGCAGCCTACTCTTTTAAAGTGCAAAGATGAAGTTAGACGTTAGCTTTATTGCATTTTTAAAGCTATTCGTATAACTCCTCTTTTGCATACCAAGTGGTGGAGGTGTAATAAGAGCCTGTTTGGCTTGGTTTTTTTCTAACTTAAAAGCTATTATGAAGCTCTTATGAAAAATAATAGTTTTTAAAATTAAGCTAAAGTTGTTTGGTAAATTTTTTTTTATAAGTTATAATTTTTGTTAAAATTATCATAGAAGGTATATATTTTTTAAGAGGGTAATATTGTAATTATTTTTAATAAATGAGGATATGTTTGCATCTCTTAAATATAACGTCTATTAAAAGACTCACCTTAAAGTCACTTTTATCGGTTTCTTGAATTTCATCTAAATCCCATTTGCACCAACTAACTTCCTATATATAGTTGTCCCCTTTCTATCCAAATAAGGATGTTATAGCTCACTAGTCAGTGACAGAGCCAAAGTGGTGACGGGATGGTGGTGGTCGTCACTTGTCAATTTTTTAATTTTTAATTTTTTATTATTATATGTATAAACTTACTTGGAGAAAAGCTTTAAACTTAAAGACCTAGGAACACCAAAGTATTTCCTAGGCTTGGAAATAGCAAGATTGAATAAAGGAATTCTTTTGTGCCAAAGAAAATATGTTCTAGACTTATTGAATGAACATGGAATGCTACGGTGTATGCCTATTACAATCCCAGTTGATTATAGCTACAAGTTGACAAAGGCTAATGATACAGAGCAAATATCAAATCCTAGTAAATATAGGTAATTTGTCAGCAAGCTCATTTATCTAACTTTTGCTAGGCCTAATATCACTTTTGTAGTGCAAACTTTATTGAAGTTCATGGAGAAACCAGGAGATACTCACCTACAAGCTGCATATCAGATATTAAAATACTTTAAAGCTGCACCAGGATAAGGAATTTTATTGCCTGCAAATTCTTCATTATAGTTGAAAGTCTATGTTGATGGTGATTGGGCAGGGTGTTGTAACACCAAGAAGTCTGTCATTGGATATGCTATGTTTCTTGGCAATTCTCTAATCAACTGGAAGTCCAAGAAACAAAGTGTCGTAGCTAGAAGCTCTACTGAGGCTGAGTCTAAGTGTCTATTTGACTTGATTTATTTTTAGCTTATTTACTGCTTAAAAGTAGAAGCTGGGCCAAACAAGATTTTGTAAAAAGCTTTTAAAAAAAAGTAACTTTTTTTTAAAGAATAAAATATGAAAAAAAGCTTAAAAAAAAGCTCTAATTAGGAGCTTTCTCTTCTTTTTTTTTTTTTTTAAAAACACGCTAGCTTATTAGGAGAGTTATTTTTTTCCAAAAAGATCCTCCTCTCAAAAAATACTCCTTACCTTTCTCCTTATCGATCTTCCTCTCCTCTCTTCCTTTTTGTAAATCATCATTCTAAGGTTTTTTTTTGTTCTTACAAAATTAAGAAAAAAAAAGATACAAAATTCAAAACTACATTCAGATATTATTTTTTTTCTTTCTATTTTGTTTTTCATTTTATTTTCTATCGTTTTTTTGTACTTTGAAAACTCTCTTTATTAGTTGATATTTCTCTGTTCGATATGACAATTATGTGATATTTATTTATTCTTAACTTCTTTATGGTGTATATAATATTTGACGATTATAATTGAAATAATTAATTAAATAGGTCAATGGTTGTTGAGATAAATTAGATGAAAGTTGAGATAATATTTGTTGATAATGGTTGTTGGGATAATATTATTCATGGAGGTGAACTTTGTTAGTAAGGGCATCAATAGCTAAATATGATTTTCCTGAATTATTACTACCACCTTTGACTACTCTTCTTCTTTTTTGAGTTGTCCTCCATTGTTAGGGTTAAGAGTTCCAGTAGTCGACTCACTGCTTTCTTTCATCTCTCATTTTTTTTATTTGATTCAATTTTTTTCTCTTGATTTTATTTATTTATTAGTATTCAA
>NC_030854.1:34410541-34425273 GCF_000208745.1 Theobroma cacao
TTATTTGTGAAACTCATTTTTTTATGATTTATTATTAATTATAAACTTTATGTTATATAAAAATCCTTTTAATATTTTCAAAAATTTATTTTAAATAGATAAAAAAATAAAATTAATTTTTTTATTTTGAATAAAAAAATTCGTGATTAATAAAAAGTTATTTATTAAATACCCTTTATGGTAATTTTAACTAAACTTAGAGTTTATATAAATTGTTTTGCCAAACAATTTATCTATAAAAAAAGCTTATAAAAAGTAAATTTACTCAACAACTTTAGTTTAATTTTAAAAGTTATTATTTTTCATAAAAATTTTATAATAGCTTTTAAATTTAAAAAAAATCAGGCCAAATATGCTCTAAAACAATAACTTCAGCTTGTTGTGAATCTATGTGGCTAATTTTCTTGCTGCAAAATCTTGGAATCAAGCACACAACAGCTATAGGCTTCTATTGTGACAATCAAGCAGCAATACATATAAGTAAGAATCCTACGTTTCATAAAAAAACCAAGCATATTAAAATCGACTATCTCTTCATCAGAGAAAAAGTGCTTGTTGGAATAATAAATCCAAAGTATGTATCTACCAACCCACAACTAGCAAATTTTTTACCAAAGCCTTGCTGCCAAAACAGTTCAGCTTTCTTCGTGGCAAGATGAGCATTTTGGATATACATGCTCACCTTGAGGAGAAGTCTTAAAAATGATTTATAATCAGGTAGATTATGCAGCTTACAAAAGTAAAACAAAAGATGTCAAAATAGGGTTAGAGATATATCAGCTCTGTTATCGTGGGATGCTTTGATTCTCTAGCAGCTTAATAAGATGTAAATAAATGTGTTAACGTTCTCTATTAAGTCCTTTAGGCATTAGTAACAGAGTTGTAACAGCAAATGTTAGTTTTCTTACCCTTTCTTGATTTTACAGCCTTCAAACCCGTGCATATAAACCCCTGTACTGCACATATGACAAAATAATAAAAAAATACAACTCATTCATTCCATTTTTTAATTTTCTGAATATTCCCCAGCCGCTTTCATTTGCCACAGAGTAAAGTTTGGGTGTTCTTTGACGGCTGCCCTTGAAGACTTGGAAAAAAAGAACTACATTAACTACATATATTCTGGCTGATTAATCATTGACTTGAAGATGTTTCAAATTTCTACAAATCATAGTTCTGATATTATGCCATTTGTGTTTAGATATCTCTCTAATTTTCCAAAGAAATGTCAGTTAAGTGTTTAAAAAATTAAAGTAGGTATAGCATTTTCCATCTAGCATGCAAATTAACGTTTTCGATATATTGGACAAAATTAGAGTAAAATTTCTAAGATAAAATTTAGAAAATGTTTGCTTAAAGACGCAAGACTTGGTACCAAAGTCGAGGCCATTTTGAATAGTAGAGATGAGAAAGATACAGGTGTTTGACATTTCATTTTGATTTGGAGATGGAAGGATTTGAATTTGTCTCTTCAAATAGAAAGATCAAATATCGACCACTGAATCAAATACGTCTACAAGGTCCTCTACAAATAGTGGCGGTAGTCAGCAACCATCTCCAATGCCAACTTGACTACGTAATTACATGATTAACAATTCCTAACAACTGCAGAAAGTATTGATAAATTACTGTACGAAGCTAAAATCAAAACACGTCTCTTTGACTTGAAAACTTATTCTGCTCACGTGGCTATTTTCTCTTTTAACAAAATTAAGATTTTCTATATAATCTCTCGGTGCAGTACTAGACTTTTCAGTATTACATAGCTAACACTTCATCATTGCACTCTTTTGTGTTTTCCATATCCAATACTCAAGAAAAAATGAGTTCAAAACTAGACAATCAGAACATTACAGCAAAAGAAGAAGAAGAAGAATTTCATCAGGCAATGCAACTAGTTATGTCTACAATTCTCCCTATGGTCTTGAAAGCTGCCATCGATCTCGATTTGTTAGAGATCATTGCAAAAGCTGGCCCTGCAGGCTGCAAGCTCTCTCCTATTGAGATTGCCTCTCACATTCCTACGAAGAACCCTGATGCTTCATCAATCATTGACCGCATTCTTCGTGTTCTTGCTAGTCACTCCATTCTAACATGCGATCTTGCCACTAACGAAGATGGACATGTTCAAAGATTATATGGTTTAGCACCCATCGCAAAATATTTCCTTCACAATGATGATGGAATTTAATTCCGACACTGACCATTTTAACGGACAAATATTCACTTGGAGCTTGGTATTACTCTTTTATCCTATAATTAAATGTCCCTCTTCGCTTCCCCGGATTAGAACCTAATAGACTTTCAAGTTGGAATTTTAAATTCTTACTTGCAGGATATCACAAAAGGGATCCTAATTATTATTGCTTTGGTATAAACTTAATCAGGATTGACTGTATTTGTATTTGTCGACAAAATCCTTCTATTCCTTTTCAGTTAAATTTTGTTCAGAGTTCACTCTAAATTAGTTTCTTGTAGTTCACTTAATTAATTAAAATAATGTCGATATTACAATATTGTTCATAATAGTGAACAAATTTTGTTGTACATGCACTTATGCAGGTATCAATTGAAAGAAGCAACATTGGAAGGTGGCGCCATACCCTTTGTCAAGGCATATGGGATGGATTTGTTTGAGCTTGCTGCCAAAAATGATGCAATAAGTGGCAAATTCAACAATACAATGGGCAACCTGACTGCCATAATCATGAAAAAAGTTCTGGAAATATATAAGGGGTTTGAAGGCATAAACCAACTTGTAGATGTGGGAGGCGGATTGGGTACAAATCTCAAGCTCATAGTTTCCAAGTATCCACAAATTAAGGGCATTAACTTTGATTTGCCCCATGTTATTAAAGATGCACCCCATTTCTTAGGTAATCAATTCAATAGATAATTCTCCTGTCTTGCTATTGTTCGAAGGTTTTTTTGACACAAAAAATTTAGAAGAGAATAAATAGTGTTCTCTGCTCTCAATGTAATTTAATTTGTTTTTCAAACTTACCCCAACTTTGGCTGATTGGAGAAATAATTTTTCATTTCTCCTTATTTATTCTAGGCGTTGACCATGTCGGAGGAGATATGTTTATTGAAGTTCCTCAAGGAGAAGTTATTTTCATGAAGGTTAGTATATGTGTGTGCATACACCACACATACACACGCACGAAAGATATGTAGTTCAATATATATTCATTGATTACATACTTTCAATCATTAAATTTAATTTTTATTTAATCTAAAAAGTAATTTTAACTTGAAATTTTGTAATGGATACTTCACGATTGAGGCGATGATCGATGCTTGAAGTTATTGAAAAATTGCTACAATGCTTTGCCATAGTTTGGTAAAGTGGTAGTGGTGGAATTAGTTGTGCCAGAGTCTCCCATGACCGACATTGTGACCAAGAATACCTTAACACTTGACGCAGGCTTGTTTGTCGTTGTCCCTGGTCCAAAAGAGAGGACAAAGGAAGAGTACGAGGCATTGGCAAAAAATGCTGGATTCTCAACTTTTAGACTTGTTTGTCGTGCTTATAGCTATTGGGTGATGGAATTCCACAAAAATGTTATTGTCTGATTTGTAACGATTATTAATTGAGATTTATGATGTGATAATATGAAGTATAAGTTTTAACTTTTTTAATATAACATGATTTTAAATAATATGAAAGGATCGACGAATCCTTAACTATCTCATAATCTTATTGTATTAATTTCAAAATTTATCACAATGATTGAAATTATATAAATTCTCATACTCTATGAATAATTGAGATTACAAAATTATATACAATTACTATAAGTGAAATGAAATTAATTAAGCATGGTCATTTTCATTTATCTTTAATTTTTAATTACAAAAGCAATTAGTAAGGATATAAGATAAATTTTTGATAAATATTTTAGATTCGAATTATAATATTTTCTCTTATATTAAAAATGCAAGAATCACATAAAGGGGAAGAAAAGTGGGTGGTGCCGTTGCGATGCGCTATTGCAAGTTTGCGTGGGTTCTTTGCTCAATGGTTTTGAAGTTTGAAAGGCAGATCTCAGGCCCTGTTCTAAGGGCAAATCCAATTAACTGTTCTGGCCCATTGCAACAAATTAGCCATCTAAGGATAATAGAACTCTGAAAACATGGGCTTTTTGTTCCGAATTCTTGCTGTGGAGGGGTTTTCTTTTTAAAAATTGAAATTGGCCCAAAGTTGGGTGCTATATTAGAGAGTTTTTTTTTTAAAAAAGGTAATCACTTTTTGGTTACATAATTGTTAAATAAAGGTACATATTATGTATTAAAATTTTATTTTTTAATATCGAGTATTGTATAATAAGATATGATAAACAATTTTAAAATTAATTATAAATAACATTTATATATGTACAAAAATTGAAAAATGTTATATTTTTTAACAGAATGAAAGATTTTAGGATGTAAATTGAAAAGATAATTAGTTTTTTAATTTAAACTTTTAACACATTCTATAATAATATAGATCTTTAAATAAAATATATATATTTTATATTAATTTATTAATTAAAAAATAAAAAATATTTATCATGTTAAAATTAAAAAGGAATTTGATTTTTTAGTATTTTTTGTGTAAAATCTAATGATTGAAATTCATAAAATATAATTTTTCATGTTCCAACTTAAAAAAATANTTAAATAAAATATATATATATTTATATTAATTTATTAATTAAAAAATAAAAAATATTTATCATGTTAAAATTAAAAAGGAATTTGATTTTTTAGTATTTTTTGTGTAAAATCTAATGATTGAAATTCATAAAATATAATTTTTCATGTTTCAACTTTAAAAAATAATAAAAATAAAAGTTTTAATAATTAATTAAAATTAAATTTATAAAAAAGTGTATAGATTGTATCGTACAATATACCTCCATATCATAAGATACGTATTGCATATTATACGATACACTTTCAATACTTAATCAAATAAGATACAATTATAAATATGTATTATTTACGTATCGTATGATAATGATAATTATAATTGGTTATAAATGTATGACATATTAATCGTGTAGATTGGCTGCAATCAAATATTTCTGTTTAGTATTGAAAAAGTTGGTTCAATCACTAACTTTTATTTGATGTGAGAGGTTCTTATAATACACACAATCCTAGTAATTGTTGCTAATCAAAGGAAACAAAAGAGCAAATCTCGCTAGTTTTCAAAATAATAAAGAATTAGGAAACAAAAGAGAGAATCTCGGTAGTTTCTAATACGCCCCCTCAAGTTGGAGCATGGAGATTTCGACTGCCCAACTTGCTAACCAAAAACTGAAATTGTTGTTTTCCCAATGCCTTAGTGAAAAGATCAGCTGATTGATTGTGAGAGGCAATGTAGTGACTACCAATTAAACCTTGTTGAATACAATCACAACAAAATGACAGTCAATTTCAATGTGCTTAGTACGTTCATGGTAGATCGGATTATTAGCAATATGCATAGCTACTTGATTGTCACAATATAGTTGGAAAGGCAAAGAGTGAGAAACAATCAAATCAGAAAGAAAGTAACTAATGCAACCAAATTAACTCACAAGCAGTTGTAGCCATGGATCGGTATTTAACTTCGACAAAAGAACGAGAAATAGTGATTTGTTTCTTACTCGTCCATGAAATAGGAGAGTTGCTAAGAAAGATAAAGTATCCACTTAGTGAACGTCGAGTGATGGGGAAACTGGCCTAGTCAGAATCACAATATACTGTAAGGGAAAAGATCATTGTCGAAAGATAAAAATATTCCTTGGCTTGGTGCAAGTTTAAGATATCTCAAGATCCGTAGAGCAGCTTGCCAATGCCTTTGACGAGGTTGGTACATGAATTGAGATAAAATATGAACTGAATAGTAAATATCAAACCTAGTGATTGTCAAATAAATCAATCTCCCAATTAATCGACGACAAAGACTAGGATCATCAAGTAAGTCGTTATCATCCAAAGCTAACTTATGATTTTGTTCAATGGGAAAGTGTACCAGCTTGGAAGCAAGCATACCTACTTCTCGTAAAATGTCCAACGTATATTTTCGTTAAGACAATGCAATACTGTCACGACAACGAGCGACCTCAAATCCAAGAAAATATTTAAGGTTACCAAGATCTTTGATGGGAAACCAAGTCGTCAAATATTGTTCGAGAGCTTTTGTATCTGAGATGTCACTGGTAGCAATAATGACATCATCCACATAAATAAGAATGGCAGTGAATGAAGTGCCCTTGTGATGTAAAAATAGATAAGTATCAGCTTTGTATTGAGTGAAAGCAAATTGCAGAATGATAGTAAAAAATTTGGCAGACCATTATCTAGATGCCCACTTTAAACCATACAGAGACTTATGAAGCCAACAGACACGATCATCACTTGTAGATAAATAACCAGGGGGACGCTTCATGTACACTTCTTCATTTAAGCTACCATGGATGAATGTATTGTGGACATCAAATTGATAAAGAACACAATGTTTAGCAGCTGCAGCTGCTAAAAGAGTGCGGACGGTGGAAAGTCTCAGTGTAATCTAATCCTTCCACCTGAGAATATCCCTTAGCCACAAGATATGCCTTGTAGCGTTCAATTGTCCCATCTGATTGATATTTAATCTTATATACCCATTTACATCCTATAACTTTCTTTTCTGGAGGTAATTTTTGTAGTGTCATTGTCTGATTTTTTTCAAGAGCTTCAAGTTCATGTTGCATTGCTGCTTGCCATCGAATGTCCTTAATAGCCTATTTATAAGATATAGGCTCATCATGTTGAGTGATGGTCGTAAGAAAACAAGTGTGGGAGGGAGTGAATTTAGAGTAGGAAACAAAATGGGATAAGGGTACAGAGTACCTGAGAAAGCTGCCTTGGTGTTTTTGTAGGATATATTTTTATTATTTCCTAGAAGATCAACATGAAAATCATTGAAATGAGCTAGAAATGTTTTGATACGGATTGGGCAAGATGAACAGTTTTGAATTTGTTATGTTGGATTATTTACGGTTCTACAGTCTCGGAAGGTTCAAGTTAAGGTACATTATGGATGCTAAAGAGTTCAAGTCTATTTTCAGTACTTGAAGGTGAATTTAGAGGCAGAGAGCTATTCTTATCATTTTGTATTTCTTGGTCCATGATGGGTAAGGGAACAGGTGTGGCGGTGAAAGGTTCTTGAGCTGGCACAATTTGCATTTGATCATGGAATGGAAACATATTTCCATGGAACACAACATCACGAGAGACAAAGATTTGATGGGTTTTCAAATCATAGACTTTGTATCCCTTTTTACCATAAGGATAACCAACAAAGATGCAAGCGGTAGCACGCTCATGAAATTTATCTTTAGACCTGGGAATGACAGAGGCATAACAAAGATATCCAAGGACACGAAGAGGTAAATAATAAGGTTTTTGAGAAAATAAGATCTCATACGGGCCCTTTCCAGATCAAAGTGGGGTGGGAGCATAGTTAATTAAGTAAGCTGCTATCAAGATACATTCTCGTCGAAATTTAATGGGTAAACCTGCTTGAAATCTCAAGGCTTTAGCCACTTCAAGAAGATGCCTATGTTTGTGCTCTATTACCCCATTTTGTTGAGGCGTGGAGACATAAAAAAATTAACTAAGAATCCCATTTTTTTGACAGAATTGTTGGAATTGATGATTGGTGAATTCAGTCCCATTATCACTACAATTTGTTTCACAGGGCAACCAAATTGTCTGTGTACCATGGCAATGAAAGATGTTAACAAAAAATAGACCTTAGTCTTGGTCTTCATCAAATAAACCCATGTAGTTCTAGTAAAATCATCAACAATGCTTAAGAAATAATGGGCACCTAAAAATGCAAAGGTATGATATGGACCCCAAACATCACAATGAATTAATTCAAAAGCATTTTGAGTTTTAATAAAACTAGTAGGAAAAGACTAACGAGCTTATTTGGCTCGATGGCACGCATCACAACACTTATTGATGGTTTTCACAAATTAAAGATTTAAATTATCAATTATAGACAATTTATCAAAAGACAAATGACCAAGTCGTTGATGCCATAAGACAAACCCAGTGTCACATGTAGAGGTTGCTGAAGCCACAGGAATGGTGATTTCTTGGAAATAATAAAGACCATCTTTAAGTTCACCTATGCCAATCAGCTTCCTCGTTGCTAGGTCCAGTAAAGCATAAAATGAGGGGAAAAATGAGCTGCATTGTTCAAGGTTTTGGTTAATTTACTAATGGAAATAAGATTGCAACCAAAGGAAGGTCTATAAAGAACATGGCTTAGTTTAATAAAAGGATTAAAAATCACATCTCCATATGACTTGGCTGAAACAAAAGAACCATTTGGAACTTTGACAGGTAAATCAAATGGAATATTTCTTTCATTGGTCATGATACTCTTTTGGCAACTCATGTGATCTGAAGCACCTGAATCGAGAATCCATTCAATTTTGTCATTGGACAAAGCGATAGCCTTACCAGCAAAATTAGCCACAGGATATATGCTATGGGCTTTTTCAAGATTAAACAATGATATGAGTTGTGTGTACTGTTCCTTGCAACAATCACAATGTGGAGTGGTTGCTTGAGTCTATTTCTGAGCCAATAGCCACTAATGTTTTTTATATGAATTCTGTAGCAGAGATATGGCAAACTCTTAAGAACTGATTCTCATAACTAGATGATACTAGGATATGTAATCTCCAATTTTCCCTATGTAGCAAAACGCAAGATACACGTTCTGTTGATTCATATTTTACTAAGTTAAATAGAATTTGGGAAGAACTGATAAACTACTGTCCTTTGTCCCATTGTGATTGTGGGAAGTGCACACAATCCTGCTTTAAAATATATATTGAGTTATTGGAGAAAGATAGTGTATTTGGATTCCTTAATGGACTTACTGACAGCTTTTCAGCTCTTGGGTCTCATATTATCACGATAAAACCTTTCCTATGCTTAGATGAAGCCTACAACTTAGTCCTTAGAGAGGAGTCCCAAAGGTCAATATCGATGCAAAGTCAAGCTTTGTTGGAGACAACTACTATGGTAGTAGTGATAGAGAGTAAGAGAAGGCCTAAAAATGATGTCACATGTTCACATTGTGGCAAGAATGGGCATGTCAAAGATAAATGCTATCGTATCATTGGTTTTCCCCTTGACTTTAAGTTCACAAAAAGGAAAGGAAACAATATCAGAAAAGCTATGTCAACGCTCACCAACTCAGCTAATAAGCCACAAGTTGAACATTAGCAGGAACAGGAAGATAGTCTTGTATCTAATTACTCTTTGACCAAAGGTCAATTTCAAAGGCTCATGGTTCTTCTTAATGAACACTCTGTGGGTAGCAATAATGATACACCAGCAAACCCAATAAACCGTGCCATAATGAACTCAATTTTCAAAAGCTATAATTCATAGAATCAGATAAAAGCTCATCATCATCAAAATAGTCATTCTATTGCTAGTTCATCACAACTTTCCATTGTCAACTCAAAAGTTTGTGGTATAATCTTAAAAACTCAATTCTCTCAAAATCATAACTGTTTTTTCTGCATCACATAACATCAATAATGCTTTCATATTTAACCATAATTCTTGGATTGTGGACACGGGGGGCAACTGATCATATAGCATGTTCTCTACATTGTTTCACCACTTTTAAATCAATTCAAGGAGTTTTTGTAGAGCTGCCCAACAATGCCAAAGCACTAGTTACACATATAGGGACAGTTCAAATCTCTCATACCTTGCAGTTAGATAATGTTTTATTTATACCATCTTTTAAGTTCAATTTAATTTCCATGAGTCAATTGTCTAAATCTAGGAATCATTGTATGATTTTCACTAATAAACATTGCATCATATAAGAGATACCTTCATGGACAATGATTGGTGTTAATGAAGTGAAGGTGGGCCTGTACTTGATGCAATGCAAGCTACTTGGAAAAAAACCTCAAGGATTAGTCTCTGCTTCTGGAAATGTCACAGTACCTGTTTGTAATAATGTGCCGTTAGGATTTAATCTTTGGCATTATAGGTTAGGGCATATTTCAGAAGATAGAATGAAGCAAATTAAACAAGTTTGTCAAGACATCTCTTCTAAAGAAAGTTTAGTTTGTTATGTTTGTTCTTTAGCTAAGCAGAAATGTTTACCTTTTCCTGTTCATGTGAAATCTTCTAAAGCTTCCTTTGATTTAATACACACTGATATTTGGGGACCTTACTTTGTTAAGTCAATACATGGATATCAATTCTTCCTTACCATTGTTGATGATTTCACAAGGTTTACGTGGGTTTTCCTTATGAGATTTAAATATGATGTTGTATCAATCATACCTTCTTTCTTTAAAATGGTCAAGAACTAGCTTAACAATATTATTAAGGAGTTAAGATCAGATAATGGGAAAGAGTTTGATCTCTCTGAGTTTTATGCTTCAAATGGAATATTACATAGTTTGTCTTGTGTAGAAACACCTCAACAAAATGATGTTGTTGAGAGAAAACATCAAAATTTAATTGTGGTTGCCAGATCATTACTGTTTCAATCATCTCTCCCTACAAAATTTTGGGGACATGCTGTCCTAACAGTAACTCATTTGATTAACAGACTACCTACAGTTGTTCTTAACAATAAATCTCCTTATGAAATGCTGTATGACAAAAACCTTTCTTATTCTTTTTTTAGAGTTTTTAGATGCTTATGTTTTGCTTCAAGTTTTTCTAGAGACAGAAGAAAATTTCAACCTAGAGCAAGAATTGTATTTTTTTAGGATATCCAATGGGAGTGAAGGGATATTGGCTATATGATTTAGTTACTCATTGTCGTAATGTATGGGTTCGAGAACCTAACAGCTAGATGTGGGGTAATTTACGGAGTCGCCATCAATATTTTTTTACTTAGGTGCGATTGGTTACCTATTAAATTGGTTCTGTTTGACAAAATCCTAAATTGATTTTAGGTTCGTGAAAGGAACGATAAACTGGTCTATGTATTTTATTTAGAGTTGGGTTCGAGAGTACGGTTACACATAGGGAAGGATTAACACCCCTATGACGCTCATTCCACGAATGGTACTATTTAATCAGATATTATATTATCCTAACCTATTAATTTTATTTTTATGTTTCTTTAATTTGATTTATTTAATTCATCTTTTATTCTATTAACAAGTTAAAATGTTTTATTTGGTTTTACGGGCTTGACGTACATGTGATGCAATTATGAAATGCATGGCAAAAAATCTGAGTAATGCCAAATGAAACCTTTATTGAAGATATTTCTCAATTCCGCCCATCATACTGGTGGGATCCGAGAATATCCTCTTAACTAGGGAATTACTAGAAGAACTCACCTTTCCAAGTTTAACGAGTAAATCCCATCATCGAGGTAGTCGTTTGCAAGTAAAAATGATATTTTTCATGAATGCAAACCTACTACGAGCAGAAGCCTTTTATTAATGATATTCTCCGAGCCCTTCCATTATACTGGTGGGAGTCGGAGGTATCCTTTCATATAGGGAATATTTCGAAGAAACTCACCTTCGCAAGCTCTCTTGGAAAGTCCCATCATCGGGGCTTATACTCGTATACAGAATATCTTTACATGCTATGACATTTAATAATGCAACAATGAGTACTTGGTGTGCTTATAAATTCTAATATTTGTTTCTTGTTTTTTAAAAATCTTATTATTTCTTTGAGTGAGCATATATACCATGACTAAATATTTTATAATTACTTATTGTTCTATTTTTATTTCGTTATGTATTTTGCTATGTAAGTACTTATTTATTTTACTATATGAAATTTTCCAAAATCATATTTTTAGACCAAGTATTTTTTTATTTCATAATTATTATTTATTTATATGTATACGTACATTATCCATTTATTTTTGTATTATTATTGTGATTACCGAATTTATTGTTACCATTAATTCCCTATTTCTTTTGTTTGTACATTTTGTTTAATTAGTAATTGAGTATATATAATTTTTTATTTTATTTAAAATTAGAAACATTGGAATTTCGTATTAAGACCATCCAATCGTATTGGTGGGGTCTTAATTAAAATCCTTAACCTAAGAAAATTCACTTGAAATTGTGACTTCTCACGTTCTGAATGGACATTTCATCATCTGTATTGATTCCAAATCAAAGATTATATTTTATACTTAATAGTTCCATATTACGTGTTATTCTTTTATTTATTTATTGATTTTTTTTACCAAACCCAGAATCTTCCCTAACTATAAATATTGATCCAAAATATATATTTTATTATTAGCACTGTCATTTCTCTACATATATTATTATTATATTTTTAAAATAAACTACATCTTCCTTTATAAAAATATTTTTTTTCTTTTATCTATCTAAATTTATGTTCTTTATAACTATGCATTTTACTATTTTTTGTTATTATTACTATTATTTTTGGATTTATTTTTTTTGTTTAATTTGGTTTTCTAAGACTAAAATGGATATTCATATTTTATACCTATATTCTCCTCCTAGAAAAAAAATACATTTTAATCAAGTAAGATGGGTTAGACCCAATATCAACTAAAACAAACTCAAACAAAAGAGAAAAGTTATACCTTACTGGGCTGAGATTGGCCCAACCCAAAACTCCACGAAAAGCCCAAGCCTATTGTACCAGATATGCTTCTAGAGGTCCACAAGGCTAAGCTCAAAATGCACTCATACATGATTCAGATTTAGGTTTGCCCTATACTCATAACTTAACTGTTGATGATGACTCACCATATGATTTTGTTGATTATAAAGATTTTTCTCAAAATGACCATTATAACCTTGTTGTAGAAAACACTGTTTACACCACTGATTCTTCTTCTACACAACCTCTCAAATAAAGTACTAGACTAAGGAAACTTCCCAAATACCTTGAAGCTTATTAACATCTCTTTTCTAGTAACTTTGCATATCTGAAAACCACCATATCATGTCCTATAGAGAAATGTCTTTATACAACAAAACTCTCCACTGCTCATAAAACATTTACCACAACATTATCACACATTCCAGAACCTACCTCATATTATCAAGCTATTCAATTTTCTGAGTGGAAAAATGCCATGAACACAGAGTTAAAGGCCTTAGAGGAAAATGGTACATGGACAGTCATGCCTATTCATTCTGGTTTTTAACCTATTGGTTGTAAATGGGTTTACAAAGTGATATTGCATGCTAATGGCATTGTTGAAAGGTATAAAGCTAGATTGGTTGCCAAAGGTTTCACTTAAAAGGAAAAGTTTGATAATAATGAAACATTCAGTTTTGTTGCTAAACACATTAGTGTCCGAATGTTCTTTGCTCTTGCTGCTATTCATGGTTGGTATCTCTCCCAACTTGATATTAATAATGCTTTTCTATATGGTGATTTACATGAAGATGTCTATATGAATTTGCCTTAAGGGTATATGGTCAAGGAGGAGTATCCATTTAATGTTAAATTGGTGTGCAAACTTTATAAGTCCTTGTATGGCCTTAAATAGGCATCAAGGCAATAGAATACAAAATTCATAGAATGTTTGATGAATTATGGTTTTGTTCAATCTAAGGTTGACTACTCCCTATATACCAAGATTTCTGATGATGGTTTCATCGGCTTGCTACTTTATGTGGATGACATAGTGATAGCTAGCTCTAGTCTCAACCTTACAGTGGATGTAAAAACTTACTTGGAGAAAAGCTTTAAACTTAAGGACCGAGGAACACCAAAGTATTTTCTAGGCTTGGAAATAGCAAGATTGAATAAAGGAATTCTTTTGTGTCAAAGAAAATATGTTCTAGACTTATTGAATGAACATGGAATGCTATGGTGTAAGCCTGTTAGAATCCTAATTGATTATAGCTGCAAGTTGACAAAGGCTAATGATACAGCGCAAATATCAAATCCTAGTAAATATAGGCAATTAGTCGGCAAGCTCATTTATCTAACTTTTGCTAGGCATGATATCACTTTTGTAGTGAAAACTTTATTGCAGTTCATGGACAAACCAGGAGATACTCACCTACAAGCTGCACCAGGATAGGGAATTTTATTGCCTGCAAATTCTTCATTATAGTTGAAAGTCTATGTTGATGGTGATTGGGCAGGGTGTTGTAACACCAAGAAGTCTATCATTGGATATGCTATGTTTCTTGGCAATTCTCTAATCAGCTAGAAGTCTAAGAAACAAAGTGTCGTAGCTAGAAGCTCTACTAAAGGCTGAGTCTAAGTGTCATTTGGCTTGGCTTATTTTTAACTTATTTACTGCTTAAAAGCAAAAGCTGGGCCAAACAGGATTTCGTAAAAAGTTCTTAAAAAAAAGTAACTTTTTTTTAAAGAATAAAATATGAAAAAAAAGCTTTAAAAAAAGCTCTAATTAGGAGTTTTCTCTTCTTTTTTTTTTTTTTTAAAACCACGCTAGCTTATTAGTAGAGCTATTTTTTTCCAAAAAGATCCTCCTCTCAAAAAATACTCCCTCCCTCTCTCCTTATAGATATTCCTCTCCTCTCTTCTTTTTTGTAAATCATCATTCTAGGGTTTTTTTTTTGTTCTTACAAAAATTAAGAAAAAAAAAGATACAAATTCAAAACTACATTCAGATATTATTTTTTTTTTCTTTCTATTTTTGTATTTTTATTATTCATCCACTTCTAGTGGGTTGAAAGTATTCATCCACTTTTTGATGGGTTATTCATTTCTGG
>NC_030854.1:34427046-34444550 GCF_000208745.1 Theobroma cacao
CAAAAGAGAGGACAAAGGAAGAGTACGAGGCATTGGCAAAAAAAGCTGGATTCTCAACTTTTAGACTTGTTTGTCGTGCTTATAGCTATTGGGTGATGGAATTCCACAAAAATATTATTGTCTGATTTGTAACGATTATTAGTTGAGATTTATGATGTGATAATATGAAGTATAAGTTTTAACTTTTTTAATATAACATGATTTTAAATAATATGAAAGGATCGACGAATCCTTAACTATCTCATAATCTTATTGTATTAATTTCAAAATTTATCACAATGATTGAAATTATATAAATTCTCATACTCTATGAATAATTGAGATTACAAAATTATATACAATTACTATAAGTGAAATGAAATTAATTAAGCATGGTCATTTTCATTTATCTTTAATTTTTAATTACAAAAGCAATTAGTAAGGATATAAGATAAATTTTTGATAAATATTTTAGATTCGAATTATAATATTTTCTCTTATATTAAAAATGCAAGAATCACATAAAG
This sequence comes from Theobroma cacao, assembly GCF_000208745.1. Lineage (NCBI taxonomy): Eukaryota > Viridiplantae > Streptophyta > Magnoliopsida > Malvales > Malvaceae > Theobroma > Theobroma cacao. The sequence goes on from NC_030854.1 coordinate 34,427,553, forward strand.
GGGAAGAAAAGTGGGTGGTGTCATTGCGATGCGCTATTGCAAGTTTGCGTGGGTTCTTTGCTCAATGGTTTTGAAGTTTGAAAGGCAGATCTCAGGCCCTGTTTTAAGGGCAAATCCAATTAACTGTTCTGGCCCATTGCAACGAATTAGCCATCTAAGGATAATAGAACTCTTAAATCATGGGCTTTTTGTTCCGAATTCTGGCTGTGGAGGGGTTTTCTTTTTAAAAATTAAAATTAGTCCAAAGTTGGGTGCAATATGAGAGAATTTTTTTTTTTAAAAAGGTAATCACTTTTTGGTTACATAATTATTAAATCAAGATACATATTGTGTATTAATATTTTATTTTTTAATATCGAATATTATACCATAAGATATGATGAAAAATGTTAAAATTAATTATAAATAATATTTATATATGTAAAAAAATTGAAAAATGTTATATTTTTTAACAGAATTAAAAATTTTAGGATGTAAATTGAAAAGATAATTAGTTTTTGAATTTAAAATTTTAACATATTCTTTAATAATATAGATCTTTAAATAAAATATATTTTTTATATTAATTTATTAATAAAAAATATTTATCATGTTAAAATTAAAAGGAAATTTGATTTTTTAGTATTTTTTTGTTTAAAATATAATGATTGAAATTCATAAAATATAATTTTTCATGTTTCAACTTTAAAAAATAATAAAAAATAAAAGTTTTAATAATTAATTAAAATTAAATTTATAAAAAAGTGTATAAATTGTATCGTACGATATGCCTCTATATCATAAGATACGTCTTGCGTATTGTACAATACACTTTCGATACTTAATCAAATAAAATATAATTATTTTCCCAACTTGCTAACCAGAAACTGAAATTGTTGTTTTCCCAATGCCTTGGTGAAAAGATCAGCTGATTGATTGTAAGAGGCAATGTAGCGACTAACAATTAAACCTTGCTGAATACAATCACTATTAAAATGATAGTCATTTTCAATGTGCCTAGTACGTTTATGGTAGATCGGGTTATTAGCAATATGCATAGCTGCTTGATTGTCACAAGATAGCTGGAAAGGCAAAGAGTGAGAAATAGTCAAATTAAAAAGAAAGTAACTGGTGCAACCAAATTAACTCACAAGCAGTTGTAGCCATGGACTGCTATACAACTTCGACAGAAAAACGAGAAACAGTGATTTGTTTCTTACTCCTCCATGAAATAGGAGAGTTGCCAAGAAAGATAAAATATCCACTTAGTGAACGCCGAGTGATGGGGCAACTGGCCCAGTCAAAATCACAATATGCTGTAAGGGAAAAGATCACTACCGGAAGATAAAAATATTCCTCGGCCTAGCACAAGTTTAAGATATCTCAAGATCCGTAGAGCAGCTTGCCAATGCCCTTGACGACGTTGGTGCATAAATTGAGATAAAATATGAACTGAATAACAAATATCAGGCCTAGTGATTGTCAAATAAATCAATCTCTCAATTAATCGATGATAAAAACCAGGATCATCAAGTTAGTCGCTATCATCCAAAGCTAACTTATGATTTTGTTCAATGGGAAAGTGTACCGGCTTGGAAGCAAGCATACTTGCTTCTCGTAAAATGTCCAATGTATATTTTCATTGAGACAATGCAATACCGTCACGACAATGAGCGACCTCCAATCCAAGAAAATATTTACGGTTACCAAGATCTTTGATGGGAAACCAAGCCGTCAAATATTGCTTGAGAGCTTTTGTATGTGAGATGTCACTGGTGGAAATAATGACATCATCCACAAAAACAAGAATGGCAGTGAATGAAGTGCCTTTGTGATGTAAAAATAGAGGAAGTATTAGCTTCGTATTGAATAAAACCAAACAGCAGAATGGCAGTAGAAAATTTGGCAAACCATTGTCTAGATGCCCGCTTTAAACCATATACAGACTTGCAAAGCCAACAAACACGATCATCACTTGTAGATAAATAATCAGAGGGACGCTTCATGTACACTTCTTTATTTAAGTGTTTATGGAAGTTCCTCAAGGAGAGGTTATTTTCATGAAGGTTAGGATATATGTATATGGATATTATATATATATATGCATACTATATATATATATATATATAATATGTAATTTAATATATACATTAATTACATATTTTTAATCATTAAATTTGATTTTTGTTTAATTTAAAAAGTAATTTTAACTTGAAATTTTATAGTGGATACTTCACGATTGGGACGATGATCGATGCTTGAAGTTATTGAAAAATTGCTACAATGCTCTACCAAAGTTTGGTAAAGTGGTAGTGGTGGAATTAATTGTGCCAGAGTCTCCCATGACTGACGTTGTGACCAAGAACACCTTAACACTTGACATATGCTTGTTTAACGTTATCCCTGGTGCAAAAGAGAGGACAAAGGAAGAGTACGAGGCATTGGCAAGAAAAGCTGGATTCTCAACTTTTAAACTTGTTTGATTGCTTATAGCTATTGGGTGATGGAATTCCACAAGAATGTTATCTTCTGATTTAGCTGAGATTAAGGGTGAATTTAAAATTTTATATGAGAAGTGATTAAATAGTAATTATAAAGGTAATTATAAATATAATAATAAAAAAATAAAAAATTGAGAGATGACAGCCGTTACCACCTTGATTTTGCCGGTGATTGAGGTTTGTGATTTGATGATATGAATATATCATTTTTTGCTTTTTTTTAATACAGATGATTTTGAATAATACAAAAAGATTGGTGAATCTTTAACTATCTCAGTCTTATTATATTTATCTCAAATTATGAATACCAAATCTTTGTTGAAATTTCAAATTTTAATTATTGATATACATTTGTTTGAATATGATGGTGTGAACTAGTTTAAGTTGTTTTCACACGTATCAAAAAACCTCGAAGTAAGAGTCCATGTTTATCACAATTGCAAAATGGCCTTTAGGGTCATGACTTGTGAAGAGCAAATGTGTTCTTCATTTACTCTTCTAAATTGTTCAAAAAAAGGGGGAAGAATTCAGAGAAGTCAAAGTCCAATAAAACAACCCCCGATTGCTGGTGTAGCTACAACTTTTCAAAGCATTCTTTGATAACACAGAGATGAACTCAATATGTTGATGAAATGAATATTTATGGCCTTTGGCGCTTGCATCTAAGGAATCGCAAATTGTTATATTAACCTTATTTTGGAATTTGATTTTCATGATTACGTTCAAAGAGAGTGATCAAAGGGTTATAGCAATTACAATTCTTATTTTAACTACAAATTTGTAATTATTCAAATTTGATTTATTATTAATTATAAACTTTATATTATATAAAAATGCTTTTAATATTTTGAAAAATTTATTTTAAATAGATAAAAAATAAAATTAATTTTTTTATTTTGAACAAAGAAATTTGTGATTAATAAAAAGTTATTTATTAAATACTTTTTATGATAATTTTAACTAAAATTAGAGTTTATATAAGTTGTCTTGCCAAACAACTTATCTATAAAAAGGAGCTTATAAAAAGTAAATTTACCCAACAACTTTAGCTTAATTTTAAAAGTTATTATTTTTTATAAGAATTTTATAATAGCTTTTAAAATTAAAAAAAATCAGACCAAACATGCTCTAAAGCAATGACTTCAGTTTGTTGTGAATCAACATGGTTAATTTTCATGCTGCAAAATCTTGGAATCAAGCACACAACAGCTATAGGCTTCTATTGTGACAATCAATCAGCAATACATATAAGTAAGAATCCTACCTTTTATGAAAGAATCAAGCATATTAAGATGGACTATCGCTTCATCAGAGAAAAAGTGCTTGTTGGAATAATAAATCCAAAGTATGTTTCTACCAACCCACAACTAGCAAATTTTTTTACCAAAGCCTTGCTGCCAAAACAGTTTAGCTTTCTTCTTGGCAAGATGAGCATTTTGGATATACATGCTCACCTTGAGGAGGAGTCTTAAAAATGATTTATAATCAGGTAGATAATGTAGCTTACAAAAGTAAAACAAAGGATGTCAAAATAGGGTTAGAGATATATCAGCTCTGCTATCATGGGATGTTTTGATTTTCTAGCAGCTTAATAAGATGTAAATAAATGTGTTAACGTTTTCTGTTAAGTCCTTTAGGCATTAGTAACAGAGTCTGTAACAGCAAATGTTAGTTTTCTTACCCTTTCTAGATTTTTCAACCTTCAAACCCGTGTATATAAACCCTTGTATTGCACATATGACAAAATAATAAAAAAATACAGCTCATTCAATCCATTTTTATTTTCTGAATATTCCCCAGCCGCTTTCATTTACCACAGAGTAAAGTTTGGGTGTTATTTGAAGGCCGCCCTTGAAGGCTTGGAAAAAAAGAACTACATTAACTACATATATTCTGGCTGATTAATCATTGACTTGAAGATGTTTCAAATTTCTACAAATCATAGTTCTGATATTATGCCATTTGTGTTTAGATATCTCTCTAATTTTCCAAAGAAATGTCAGTTAAGTGTTTAAAAAATTAAAGTAGGTATAGCATTTTCCATCGAGCATGCAAATTAACGTTTTCGATATATTGGACAAAATTAGAGTAAAATTTCTAAGATAAAATTTAGAAAATGTTTGCTTAAAGACGCAAGACTTGGTACCAAAGTCGAGGCCATTTTGAATAGTAGAGATGAGAAAGATACAGGTGTTTGACATTTCATTTTGATTTGGAGATGGAAGGATTTGAATTTGTCTCTTCAAATAGAAAGATCAAATATCGACCACTGAATCAAATACGTCTACAAGGTACTCTACAAATAGTGGCGGTAGTCAGCAACCATCTCCAATGCCAACTTGACTACGTAATTACATGATTAACAATTCCTAACAACTGCAGAAAGTATTGATAAATTACTGTACGAAGCTAAAATCAAAACACGTCTCTTTGACTTGAAAACTTATTCTGCTAACGTGCCGATCTTCTCCTTTAACAAAATTAAGATTTTCTATATAATCTCTCGGTGCAGTACTAGACTTTTCAGTATTACATAGCTAACACTTCATCACTGCACTCTTTTGTGTTTTCCGTCTCCAATACTCAAGAAAAAATGAGTTCAAAACTAGACAATCAGAATATTACAGCAAATGAAGAAGAAGAAGCATTTCATCAGGCAATGCAACTAGCTATGTCTACGATTCTCCCTATGGTCTTGAAAGCTGCCATCGATCTTGATTTGTTAGAGATCATTGCAAAAGCTGGCCCTGCAGGCTGCAAGCTCTCTCCTATTGAGATTGCCTCTCACCTTCCTACGAAGAACCCTGATGCTTCATCAATCATTGACCGCATTCTTCGTCTTCTTGCTAGTCACTCCATTCTAACATGCGATCTTGCCACTAACGAAGATGGACATGTTCAAAGATTATATGGTTTAGCACCCGTCGCAAAATATTTCCTTCACAATGATGATGGAATTTCCCTTATTCCGACACTGACCACTTCAACGGACAAATATTTGCTTGGAGCTTGGTATTACTCTTTTATCCTATAATTAAATGTCCCTCTTCGCTTTCCCGGATTAGAACCTAATAGACTTTCAAGTTGGAATTTCAAATTCTTACTTGCAGGATATCCCAAAAGGGATCCTAATTGTTATTGCCTTGGTATAAACTTAATCAGAATTGACTGTATTTGTATTTGTCGACAAAATCCTTCTATTCCTTTTCAGTTAAATTTTATTCAGAGTTCACTCTAAATTAGTTTCTTGTAGTTCACTTAATTAATTAAAATAATGTCGATATTACAATATTGTTCATAATAGTGAACAAATTTTGTTGTACATGCACTTATGCAGGTATCACTTGACAGAAGCAACATTGGAAGGTGGCGCCATACCCTTGGTCAAGGCATATGGGATGGATTTGTTTGAGCTTGCTGCCAAAAATGATGAAATAAGTGGCAAATTCAACAATACAATGGGCAACCAGACTGCCATAATCATGAAAAAAGTTCTGGAAATATATAAGGGGTTTGAAGGCATAAACCAACTTGTAGATGTGGGAGGTGGATTGGGTATAAATCTCAAGCTCATAGTTTCCAAGTATCCACAAATTAAGGGCATTAACTTTGATTTGCCCCATGTTGTTAAAGATGCACCCCATTTCTTAGGTAATCAATTCAATAGATAATTTTCCTGTCTTGCTATTGTTCGAAGGTTTTTTTGGCACAGAAAATCTAGAAGAGAACAAATAGTGTTCTCTGCTCTCAATGTAATTTAATTTGTTCTTCAAACTTACCCCAACTTTGGCTGATTGGAGAAATAATTTTTCATTTGTCCTTTTTTATTTTAGGTGTTGACCATGTCGGAGGAGATATGTTTATCGAAGTTCCTCAAGGAGAAGTTATTTTCATGAAGGTTAGTATATGTGTGTGCATACACCACACCTATACACACGCGAAAGATATGTAGTTCAATATATATTCATTGATTACATACTTTCAATCATTAAATTTAATTTTTATTTAATCTAAAAAGTAATTTTAACTTGAAATTTTGTAGTGGATACTTCACGATTGGGGCGATGATCGATGCTTGAAGTTATTGAAAAATTGCTACAATGCTTTGCCAAAGTTTGGTAAAGTGGTAGTGGTGGAATTAGTTGTGCCAGAGTCCCCCATGACCGACATTGTGACCAAGAATACCTTAACACTTGACGCAGGCTTGTTTATCGTTGTCCCTGGTGCAAAAGAGAGGACAAAGGAAGAGTACGAGGCATTGGCAAAAAAAGCTGGATTCTCAACTTTTAGACTTGTTTGTCGTGCTTATAGCTATTGGGTGATGGAATTCCACAAAAGTATTATTGTCTGATTTGTAACGATTATTAGTTGAGATTTATGATGTGATAATATGAAGTATAAGTTTTAACTTTTTTAATATAACATGATTTTAAATAATATGAAAGGATCGATGAATCCTTAACTATCTCATAATCTTATTGTATTAATTTCAAAATTTATCACAATGATTGAAATTATATAAATTCTCATACTCTATGAATAATTGAGATTACAGAATTATATACAATTACTATAAGTGAAATGAAATTAATTAAGAATGGTCACTTTCATTTATCTTTAATTTTTAATTAAAAAAGCAATTAGTAAGGATATAAGATAAATTTTTGATAAATATTTTAGATTCGAATTATAATATTTTCTCTGATATTAAAAATGCAAGAATCACATAAAGGGGAAGAAAAGTGGGTGGTGTCATTGCGATGCGCTATTGCAAGTTTGCGTGGGTTCTTTGCTTCAATGGTTTTGAAGTTTGAAAGGCAAATCTCAGGCCCTGTTTTAAGGGCAAATCCAATTAACTGTTCTGGCCCATTGCAACGAATTAGCCATCTAAGGATAATAGAACTCTTAAAACATGGGCTTTTTGTTCCGAATTCTTGCTGTGGAAGGGTTTTCTTTTTAAAAATTAAAATTGGCCCAAAGTTGGGTGCAATATTAGAGTTTTTTTTTTTAAAAAAGGTAATCACTTTTTGGTTACATAATTATTAAATCGAAATACATATTGTGTATTAATATTTTATTTTTTAATATCAAGTATTATATCATAAGATATAAAAACAAATTTTAAAATTAATTATAAATAACATTTATATATGTAAAAAAATTGAAAAATGTTATATTTTTAATAGAATTAAAGATTTTAGGATGTAAATTGAAAAGATAATTAGTTTTTGAATTTAAACTTTTAACATATTCTTTAATAATATAGATCTTTAAATAAAATATATACTTTTTTATATTAATTTATTAATTAAAAATAAAAATATTTATTATGTTAAAATTAAAAGGGAATTTGATTTTTTAGTATTTTTTGTTTAAAATCTAATGATTGAAATTCATAAAATATAATTTTTCATGTTTCAACTTTAAAAAAATAATAAAAATAAAAGTTTTAATAATTAATTAAAATTAAAATTATAACAAAGTATATAGATTGTATTGTACGATATGTCTCCATATCATAAAATACGTATTACGTATTGTATGATACACTTTCGATACTTAATCAAATAAGATACAATTATAAATATGTATTATTTACGTATCGTATGATAATGATAATTATAATTGGTCATAAATATATGACATATTAATCGTGTAGATTTGCTGCAATCAAATATTTTTGTTTAGTATTGAAAAAGTTGGCTCAATCACTAACTTTCACTTGATGTGAGAGGTTCTTATAATACACACAATCCTAGTAATTGTTGCTAATCAAAGGAAACAAAAGAGCAAATCTCGCTAGTTTTCAAAATAACAAAGAATTAGGAAACAAAGGAGAGAATCTCGGTAGTTTCCAATACGCCCCCTTAAGTTGGAGCATGGAGATTTTGAATGCCCAACTTGCTAACCAAAAACTAAAATTGTTGTTTTCCCAATGCCTTGGTGAAAAGATCAGTTGATTGATTGTGAGAGGCAATGTAGCGACTAACAATTAAACCTCGCTGAATACAATCACGAACAAAATGACAGTCAATTTCATTGTGCTTGATAAGATCACTACCGGAAGATAAAAATATTCCTTTGCTTGGAGCAAGTTTAAGATATCTCAAGATCTGTAGAGCAGCTTGCCAATGCCCTTGACGAGGTTGGTGCATGAATTGAGATAAAATATGAATTGAATAGCAAATATCAGGCCTAGTGATTGTCAAATAAATCAATCTCCCAATTAATCGACTATAAAAACTAGGATCATCAAGTAAGTCGCTATCATCCAAAGCTAACTTATGATTTTGTTCAATGGGAAAGTGTACTAGCTTGGAAGCAAGCATACCTGCTTCTCGTAAAATGTCCAACGTATATGTTCGTTGAGACAATGCAATACCGCCACGACAACGACCGACCTCCAATCCAAGAAAATATTTATGGTTACCAAGATCTTTGATGGGAAACCAAGCCGTCAAATATTGCTTGAGAGCTTTTGTATGTGAGATGTCACTGGTGGCAATAATGACATCATTTACATAAACAAGAATGGCAGTGAATGAAGTGCCCTTATGATGTAAAAATAGAGAAGTATCAGCTTTGTATTGAGTAAAACCAAACCGCAGAATGGCAGTAGAAAATTTGGCAAAGCATTGTCTAGATGCCCGCTTTAAACCATACAGAGACTTGCGAAGCCAACAAACACGATCATCACTTGTAGATAAATAACCAGAGGGACGCTTCATGTACACTTCTTCATTTAAGTCACCATGGATGAATGCATTGTGGACATCAAATTGATGAAGAACCCAATGTTTAGCAGCTGCAGCTGCTAAAAGAGATCGGACGGTGGTAAGTTTAGCAACTGGTGCGAAAGTCTCAGTGCAATCTAATTCTTCCACCTAAGAATATCCCTTAGCCACAAGATGTGCCTTGTAGCGTTCAATTGTCCCATCAGATTGATATTTAATCTTATATTCCCTTTTACATCCTATAGCTTTCTTTGCTGGAGGTAATTTTTGTAGTGTCCATGTTTGATTTTTTTCAAGTTCATGTTGCATTGCTGCTTGCCATCGAATATCTTTAATAGCCCGTTTATAAGATATAGGCTCATCATGTTGAGTGATGGCCGTAAGAAAACAAGTGTGGGAGGGAGTGAATTTAAAGTGGGAAACAAAATGGGATAAGGGGTAAAGAGTACCTGAGGAAGCTGCCTTGGTGTTGGTGTAGGATAGACTTCTATTATTTCCTGGAAGATCAACATGAAAATCATTGAAATGAGCTGGAAACGTTTTGATGCGGATTGGGCGAGATGAGCAGTTTTGAATTTGTTGTGTTGGATTATTTACGGGTTCTACAGTCTCGGAAGGTTCAGGTTAAGGTACATTATGGATGCTAAAGAGTTCAAGTCTATTTTCGATACTTGAAGGTGAATTTAGAGGCGGAGAGCTATTCTTATCATTTTGTATTTCTTGGTCCATGATGGGTAAGGGAATAGGCGTGGCAGTGAAAGGTTCTTAAACTGGCACAATTTGCATTTGATTATGGAATGGAAAAATATTTCCATGGAACACAACATCACGAGAGACAAAGATTTGATGGGTTTTCAAATCATAGACTTTATACCCCTTTTTACCATAAGGATAACCAACAAAGTTGCAAGCGGTAGCATGCTCATGAAATTTATCTCTAGACTTGGGAATGACAGAGGCATAACAAAGACATCCAAGGATACGAAGATGAAAATAATCAGGTTTTTGAGAAAATAAGATCTCATACGGGGCTCTTTCCAAATAAAAGTGCAGTGGGAGCATAGTTAATTAAGTAAGCTACTATCAAGATACATTCTCCCCAAAATTTAATGGGTAAACCTGCTTGAAATCTCAAGGCTCTAGCCACTATAAGAAGATGCCTATGTTTACGCTCTATTACCCTATTTTGTTGAGGCATGGAGACACAAGAAAATTGACTTAAGAATCCCATTTTGTTGACAGAATTGTTGGAATTGATGATTGGTGAATTCAGTCCCATAATCACTACAATTTGTTTCATAGGGCAACCAAATTGTCTTTGTACCATGGCAATGAAAGATGTTAACAAAAAAATAGACCTTAGTCTTGGTCTTCATCAAATAAAACCATGTAGTCCTAGTAAAATCATCAACAATGCTTAAGAAATAATGGGCACCTAATAATGAAAAGGTATGATATGGACCCCAAACATCACAATGAATTAATTCAAAAGCATTTTGAGTTTTAATAAAAAAAGTAGGAAAAGACTAACGAGCTTATTTGGCTTGATGGCAAGCATCACAACACTTATTGATGGTTTTCACAAATTGAAGATTTAAATTATCAATTACAGACAATTTATCAAAAAACAATGACCAAGTCGTTGATGCCATAAGACAAACCCAGTGTCACAGGTAGAGGTTGCTGAAGCCACAAGAATGGTGATTTCTTGGAAATAATAAAAACCATCTTTAAGTTCACCCATGCCAATCAGCTTCCTCGTTGCTAGGTCCTGTAAAGCACAAAATGAGAGGAAAAAATGAGCTGCATAGTTCTAGGTTTTGGTTAATTTACTTATGGAAATAAGATTGCAAGCAAAGGAAGGTATATAAAGAACATGGCTTAGTTTAATAAGAGGATTAAAAATCACATCTCCATATGACTTGGCTGAAACAAAAGAACCATTTGGAATTTTGACAGGAGAATCAAATGGAATATTTCTTTCATTGGTCATGATACTCTTTTGCTAAGTCATGTAATCTAAAGCACCTGAATCAAGAATCCATTCAATTTTGTCATTGGACAAAGCGATAACCTTACCAGCAAAATTAGCCATAGGATTTATGCTATGGGCTTTCTCAAGATTAAGCAATGATATGAGTTGTGTGTACTATTCCTTGAAGAGACCATTGATTGGCGACCCAGTAGAATTCTTTGTTGTCTCCATGATTTTTGTATTGTTTGCTGATTTTCCACGAACTAATTTAGATTTGTTCTTCTCCCCCCAGTTTGGATATCCATGTAATTCAAAACATGTTTCCCTCGTGTGTCTATTTTTCTTGCAATAGTCACAATACAACATTGAGGTATCTCGGATTCTTGCCATAACACAAGTACTGGCAGATTTAGTATTACTTTTAGAGACAACAAAAGCAGCACCTTCTACAGAAGTTGTTCCTCTCGACGCAGCAACTTGTTGCTACCTTTCTTCTTGTGCGACAAGATCATATACTTGCGATAAGGAAGGTAACAGATCTGTGTTCAAAATTTACGATCGCATTACACCATATTTTTCATGTAATCCCATCAAGAATTGGTGAACTTTCTTTTTCTCTTTTTCCGCCGCAAGAGCTTTGGCAGCTCCACATGTTCATGATGGGATTTGGGAATAAGTGTTGTACTCATCCCAAAATCGTTTCAACTTTGTGTAATACACAACCACTGATAAATCTTTATGCTGTGTGTTCACAATATCCATTTTCAATTGATGCACACGGGGTGCATTCCCTTGAGGAAAGCATTCCTCCAAGTCGATCCACATCTCTCTTGCAGTATCCAAATATGCCACATTGTCATGAAGAGATGGATGAAGAGAATTGAATATCCATGAAATAACCATGGAATTACTTTTTATCCAGGCTACCGCATCTGGTGAATCAGATGAGGGACAAATGAGGGTTTCATCCACAAAACCAAATTTATTTTTGGTCAATAATGCATTTGTCATCGCTCTACGCCATGTTGCATAATTTTCCTCTTTGAAAAGGCAGGAAATTAAGGGTATGCTCAGGTTATCAAATGGATGTAGTGCATATGGAGATAAAAAATCATATTGATTGATGATTTGGGTATTTATATATACAGAGTCATTGCTCTTTGCTTGGGCCATCGTGATGATAAGAGAGCAGACCATAGTACTCCTACTCTGATACCATGAAAAAGTTGGCTCAATCACTAACAATACCAAAATACTTGCTTTTTTCGACGAAATTTTCTGTTGGAAAAAGCCAAAATTTCATTTGAAATACGGTGTTTCGACGAATTTCCAACGAAATTTTTCGTTGATAAAAACCTCGTCGGTAATACTTTCAGTTGGAAATCCGTCGAAAATTTTCGACAAAAAATTTCATTGGAAAAAGTAGCTAATTCGTGAGCTCCCCCACAAGAATTTTTGTCAGAAATACTTTCCCAACAGAATTTCCGTCGAAAATACTTTCCCAACGGAATTCTGTTAAAAATTTCCAAAAGAATTTTCGTCAAAAATTCGTTTTTGACGAAATTTCGTTGAAAATTGCTAACGGAATTTTCCGTTGGAACATTATTTTTGATGAATATTTTGTTGGAAAAGTAATTTCGACGGATAATTCCGTTGAAAATGCATTTCCGACGGATAATTCCGTTGAAAATTTTCAACAGAAAATTCCGTTGGAAATGTATTTCCGAAGAAAAATTCCGTTGGAAAATATTTTTCAACGAAAAATTCCATTGAAAATTTCCAACGAACTTTTTGATCCGAAAGGCATTTCCAACAGAATTTTCTGTTACAAATTTTCAATTGCATGATATATTAGTAATGCTTTTCCCAAAAAAATTACCAATAAAAATTTCGATAATAAATTATGAATTGACTTTCAATATATATATAAGAAAAACACACATTAAAACATAAAATTCAAAGTGAAATTCGTACAATTAAAATTTACCATAAACACACAAAATATAAAAATGTCAAACACATAACCTAAATTAGTTATTAAATACCTACAGTAAAAAGTATTTAAGACTAGAAATGAAAAAGAGACATCATATAATGAAATGTTGCCTTCTTACTTATCAAGATTCGAACTTGAAGTACCTGCATTTCTTTGTTTTGAAAATGCATTGGTCACAATCATTGTTTCCATCCGTGCCAACAAAATAACAATACCAACAGAGAAACAAAATAACAATCAAGCATTCGTTACCACTAGAGAAACTCCACAGAGAAATCATTGAGCTAGAAAAGCAACTTTATGCTAAACAAGCATTGAAGATGGAGAGACAGTGCATGAAAAATGCTTTGCAAGTAATGCAGCACATGGAAGGGGAGGAAGATGAAAAATTGTCTACCTTCAAGATTGAGTTTGGTGATTAAATATACACTTCCGTGACCACGGCTTTTGCGCAGATGAATGAGGACAAAAATGAATGGTAGCTACTAGGGCCCGGGAATGAAGGGAGGATGGCAACATTGGCGTAGTTAGTTCTAAACATAATGTGACTGAATGTGCTTACGCTTTATTTCTTCTACAATTTTTGTGTAATCATATTTAAGGATTCATTACCAACAGTAAGATAAAAGGAATAAATGCTATTGAATTGCTAGATTAATTGTTACAAGAAAAAGCCAACTTGCACTCTAACATTTATCTCATTGATTGATGCATAACCCCTACCTAAAGAGCAAAGGTCGAATCCTCCCTCCTCCAATTAATAAAAAAAAAAAAAAACCCAATTTGAAATTTTACATATTTATCAAAATAAAATATACTCCATTAATTCTTAAAATAATCTACTTCAAGGAATCCTTTTAAATCACAGAGACAAAAAAAATTCTTTTGACTCTCCTTCAAATCACTTGAATAATATCCTTAAATTAAAATTTTCAGACACCCTTTTCCACTTTCAATATAATAATCAGATCAATCCACAAATTCAAGCTCATAAACTGCTTCCAATAAAAAAAATCACTGAATCAACCACCACAGGCAAGAAAAAAAAGCTACTCAATTTAATTTCTAAAGCTTCCTAATTTACTCAGATGAAAAGTAATATTTTTGATTGATACAAATAAATGATAAAAGATTAGCTGCTGTTTTTTAAATTAGAAAGCAAATAATAAAAGAGCTGAAAAGGCATATATATGTATCAAGATAGGATATCAATGGATGCAAATCTGTGCAAAAGAAAAAAAAAGATTAATTTCGAATCTTTAATTCTACACTCAATAACTCCTATTCAAAGCAACACCTTTTTTAATAAACAAGTACTAAAAATTGTCTTCCAAATTTTAAACGAAGTGAGAGTCCCATATTTCGCACCAGAAACAACTGAAATGAGCAAAATTTTTCAGCACATCAACAGAAGAGCTGATGCGCAAAATTTCCAAATTTTCCAAATTTGCTAACCGAAACCACCACGATCGTTTGTTTGCTCATCCTGATCGTGTACTCAACAGATCAGATCAGTCCCATATTCCAAATTTTTCAAAACACCACGATCAGGATGAGCAAACAAATCAGTGAGGTCATGCCGGTAGGACTGCATATGTGTTAGAAAGGTCATCCCTCCCTTAGGACACCCTAAATCGGGCAGAACTTCTAATAGGCCGCCCGCAAAGCTGCAACGTGGACTTAAAAAACAGGGCAAATAATTTAAAATTAATGAATGTGAAAAACGAAACAACAAAGGAAGGGAAGTTCCAAGCGGAGCAAAGGGGTAGTCAAAATGGGTACATTCGGGAGGAAAAAAAAATAAAAAATAATAAAAAGAACAATAACAAAGAACAGAAAGAACAATAACAAAGAGACATAGGGCACATCATTTTATCATCACACCAGCATTATCAAATTCACCACAATAGTTCTAAACCCATAAAAAAATATTCTGAAAAAAAAAAAAAAGCTACAGCAAATGAAAGAAGCAAAACGAGCTACCCTTCACACTGATATCACAGCATCTAATCTCTGAACCCCCAAAAAACGGCAGAAGAATGTTTATTTAGCAGCCAAGGGTGAAGAATTGCAGCAACAAGTTTGAAGGGTTCACAGTCGAGCTCGGCCTCCGGCTCTCTTTGGGATTTCTTCGCTTCGGGTTCTGCTATCTATTACAGCTTGTTTAGACGTCGATCCAAAGGACAGGAGACGAGAACGGAGACCGTACAAAGCCCGGCGGGAGATAGGGACGACGTCGGAGGAGAATCGATTTAGATCTAGGTTTTGCACACAGGGAAGAGGGATTGATAAAGAAAATATCAAGAGGAAAGGGGGAAACAGAGAGCCGGACATGCGTGGTAGCTGAAGTATAAAATTTCTTCTGTCGAAACGACTAGACTGTAGCCCATGAATGGCCATTAGCTCAAGTCCAACGGTGTTGGGCTTAAATGCAATTAATTGAATAAGTTATTGGATCCTCTTATATTTTTCAGCCCATTTCATTTTCATTCATATCAATAACCCTGTAAATAATTTAATTTTATTAAAAATTAAATAAATTATAAATATAAATAAATTTTAATATATTTATATTAAAATTATTATGTAATGAATGATTAATAATAATAATAATATCTTTAGATATTCATAACATATTAGACATTAATTTACAATGTAACATATTTATTATTATTACTGCAACGACCTCTCCCCGATCGCTGTCGGCGTCCAAGACTTCTGAAAAAGATCCACCAAGTCTCGAACAAGCCTATCTAGAATTTGCTCGTTAATCCACTACATTCAATCACCATATAATATTGATACTTTCATATACTAAATTGAACCATAAATATAAAAATCAATGCAAATTTTTTTTCTTTTTATTCGTAAGTATATGCATTAAATCTATAATTTCTAAATTAATGTTTATATAAAAATTTAGAATTCGTTTACAACTTAACAAATAAAAGGCTACTACTTGACCCCTAACAGCGGAGTAACTTGAAATAAATGCTACCTTTACCTATTCACAGTAGATCGAACGCGTCATTGACTACACGTTAAGCTGATCCCTATCTACAAAATGGGAAATAAAGGGGTGTGAGTCTCCTAGACTCAGTGATAATCATCGACTTAGTGAGTAAGGCGTAGATGGAAAACAAGCAAACGGTAGATCAGTTGAATATAAAAATGCAAGATTTTAAAAGCAATTTGTTTCAAACGAGGGATTGTGCCTTATATAAAAATCGAGAATTTTTTATAAAGTATAAATAATCAAGGTAATAAAATTTATCATATCAAAATATATTAATAATCATTTTCGAATCAAATCAATAAAATTTAGTAAGCTCTCGCGAAATCAAATAATATTTAAAATCATGCCCAAATCATAACTCGCCCCATATGTGAGGAATTACAGATTTATTTCACAGATAAAACATATAGGGGAGTCGCGAAAAACTGTTTAATTTTTTTTTCATCATGCAGAGAAATATAATTCATAATATTAAAACTTATTTCAACTCATATAAAACCATTACATTTTTGTCAAAAAAAACAACATGGCTTATAACTTTCTTAAAAACTTGGCTTGTGCCAAAATTATTCTCATACCCAGTTATCAGGGATGCCTTGATAGAGGGCTATCCTAACCGAGTCCGCCAAAGCTATTAAAAATTTATGTACGCATAAATCATGTTTTATTTTGAAAACATAGTTCGTTCCTTGGTGTTAGCGGAGTTCATCATCACGAAGTGGTTTGGCGTGACGTGAACTCTATCCATACCTTAGGAGATACCCTACGCGCCTCTCCGACGAAGGTACATATATATA